>NC_034598.1:37822628-37827628 GCF_900095145.1 Mus pahari
CAATTACCATCACCATGAAAAATCAAATCAAGTCAAATTAAATCAAAATACATCAATACATGTAGATAGATAGGTAGATAGAAAAATGATAGACAGACAGACAGACAGACAGGCAAGATAGAGATATTTTAAGATTATCCTGAGCAAACTTTTAGCCACAAAAATCTAAGCACTATAGAACATCAAGTTAAAATTTGTTCATAAATAGGAAGGAAAAGGAAAACACCAGGGTTATAGGAGTCTGAATAGTTTTGTTACAGGATGCTTCTTAACTGTGGTGGAGTTTAGGAGAAGAACACCTAGAGACAGGAACAATTGTTTCCTGTCTCCACATGTAGGGCAGCTTCATTTCTTGATCTGCCTTGGAAAGTGTGAAGACTGTATACACATCACTAACACATAAGATTTATAGTTTGTAACACATATATAAATTTAGCCATAGTAACTTACTTCTAATATCCTTTATTGAGTCTATAATTCACTATTTATATTTATTAAAATATGAATGATAAGTTATATTTGCATATTTTCTAACAAAAGTTCTTGTGGTTTAAGATTAAGTATTTCTTTTAATACTTAAATTTAAAGTTGAATAAATTATTGATAAATGATTAATAACATTACATGTAAATATCATTTCAGTAATGTCAGCCTCCATTTTAAATTAAAGTTTTATGATTTTACTTAGTTTGCTTAAAACTACATAATTATTCAGTAACACCAGAAAATTTTGACTCAGGTCTCTTTCTAAGTAATGTATTTTTTCAACATGGTAAATTTAAGTATCCTTTGGAACAAACACCATTAAATTTTTGTTTGGTAGTTGATTAATCTGTCCTCTTAATGAGTAGAAAATTGTGGCCATCTTTTTATACTAAATTGATTAAAGTCATATTTCTCCTTAATATGATTATATTATGACTAAGTATATGGACTACTTAATGTACCTTGTATGACCTTGGACACTTGGCTTCTTGCTGCAAAAGAAGTAACAGTTATTTCTAAATTCTATGTTTAGTTTAGAAAATTAAATGTATTGAGGTCTTGGACAAGAAATATCTATCACTTAGAGGACCACAGGGAAGAAAAAAAGCCAGACCTCTCAAAGTATGGTAAATACATGTGATAGAATATCCAGCCATTGAAAAGAATTAAGTTTAGCTGCTGCTGTAACAGGCTTGTTGTGAGCAGTGAATGATGTCATCAGTGAGCCAGGTTTGCTCTGTTCTGCTCTATTTAAATCAGCCATGGCTTCCTAAAAATGTCAGCTTCATGTGCGTGTAACCTGCTTGGTAGCAGTAACTTAGCAACAAACTTGATCATGAAGAGTGGAGGAGAGACAGATTGTATTTCCCCAGACATCTTCAAAAGGTTTCATCACCAGGACCACCTCAACCTTGCCTTCCTTGAACAGAGTAACCACCAAGATGGTGATCACCAGCAGATGTTTCCAAAGGCATCTAAAGAGTGTCAATGGTTTGAGTTCCTTTAAGGAATAGCCAGCCAGTCTACCACTATGCAAGGTAATAGGTTTAATCTAACTTATCCAGGAATTAGAAAATTCTGTGTCTGACAGATACTAAGCATGCCTGCTCCACCTCACTCAATCCTGGCATCACTAAAGGGGTTTGGTTTGGAGACATGGGTGTGAGGTTTCAGGTCCTACCAGGCTTTAGAAGCTGGCACACTGCCATCATGAACAATGTGGATTTGCAGTTTTGGTAGGATGTTGAATTTTATAGCTTACTTGCTTCCTGGCAAGCTTAGGCCTGCCTCTAGCAGTACCTCCAACAATAGATGCTAAGACTAAAATCGGTTAAGGAAAAAAGATGGGGTAAAAAGCTATCTTTCTGTGAGTGCTCAAATCCAATGAATGTATATTGTCATGTTTCCCCTTGTGTGAAACCTCAGCACAGCTCTCCCTTCTCATAAATATAATTCAGGCAGAATTATATCACATCTGGAACTAACTGAAAATGGGACTCTTTGAACTATTACTGTGGACTCTCTGTCGAGGACTCCATACTCACTTCACAGTCGTTACATATGCCGCAAATATCTACTTGAATAGGAAGGAAAAAGCCAACAAAGTCTTATTTAAATAACTCAAATCCTTGAGTTAGTTTAAAATGGCATCATTATTTGCAAATATTATGTATGAATTCGGATAACTGCTGAATACCTATTTTTCAATAACAAAAATAAATGCATTATCCAAATTCCAAGATTTCCAAGGAACAAAACATTAGGTCTAACCACTTGACTTTGAATTGACGCTTATTGTAGTTGTGAAGGTTTCTGTCAGTCTGGAAGCATTTTTAACCATTTATTTGATCTGAAAAAAAATTAACATTTGGTTCCTATGTTTACATATTCTTTTCTTTGCTCATTTGTTCTCTGCCAAGCAATGTTTTCATCCCGAGTAAGCAACTGAAGAAGAAAATTGCTCTTGCTTTTGTAAAGTACTGATACATTTAAATGATAATTGGAGGCTGCTGTTGAAGGTGTTGGGGTATAGAATATAGCAAACCGCATTCGTGCTTGAAGACCGCGGGGTAGAAGTTGAGAAAATAAATCATGTATAAAAGTAGCTTAAAATGGATTAGAACTGCACAAGAGGTTCCCTGCCAATAACCCTGTAAATACTGATATTTTCTAGCTTTTGGGGGGAGGCATTGAATTTGAGTTTTAGACAGAGCAGTTACAGCTAACCTTTTCCATTCTTTCTCCATGCCCAGGGATCAAATTCTCCTGTAAAAGATTTTTGCGGTAGGATTCACAGCTGGGAATAGGGTTTAGGGGAGAGTGCCAGGTAGTTCTACATGGTTACCCTTAGCCACAGCAGTGCCACTATTTTTCCAACAAGTATTTAGACAAAGAAATTATGTTCCTAAATATAAGTAGTGTCATGATCTGACCAGTATGGAAACATGTTTTTCAATTGCAAAATAGCAAGTAGTAAGTATGGACATATTCAGGAAGGTTGAACAATTATATGGCTGTGGATTTCATTAACAAGGCTGAGGAGACATCGTGAATCCCTGTGGTGAACTCCATTGTTATCAGCAATCAGGTCCCTGGAATAAGGGTCTGAGCTCAAAGGAACACTGGAAGATGTGATGTGGGGAGAACAGGACTCTCTGCCACTGATGACACCCATATTCTGTTCAGCAAATTTTGGCAGACATTTTCCTACACCCATACTGTCATTCGGGGTCTTCCAAAGACATCAACAGGCAGGACAATGTTGCTAAGAACATCACCTGAGGGCTTTAAAAGCTCAAGGCCACATTCTCATTCTCATGTGACATGTGTACTTCGTTACCTCTTAGATTAATCTCTTCCACAGATACTCCAGTTACTCCATAATGTTTGATATTAATGTGTCACCAAAAACAAAAACAAAACAAAACAAAACAAAAAAAACAACAAAAAAAACATTGCCCCCCAAATAACAGCAAAGATCATTGAAGTAGTAGGAGTGTAATGGAGGAGAGTGAAAATTTTCTTGTTAATTCTGAAATTTTATTTTAATGCAGTATTGCTAGGTTTTGGAGAAAGTTGTACAGTCCAACACTTTGATCATGTTCACACTGTTATACTCTCCCTAACTCCTCCCAGATCTATACCACCCTCCTAACTTCCTGTGGTATCCTTTTGTTTGGATAACTCATCTAATCAGCACTGATTTGTGCTGATCCTGCACTGACAGGGATGAGGCTATCAACTGAAGCAGTGTTTACCTCCCCAGGGTCTCAACTTTAAACAAAACAAACTCTTCCTTCCTCCAGTGTCATCAGCTATCAGTAGTTCCCACAGTTGGTGGGTACCCAAGCCCCTCTCTTTGACATGCAGGAACATTAACTGACTTGACCTTGTGCCACCACTGCTGTCGTGAACACATCACAGCTCTAGATCTCCATGTCTGGCTTCTGTCCTCACAGTCTTTGATCCCCCTCTTCCAAGCTGGTCCCTGAGCATCGTGGGGAGATCAGTGAGGTGACTGTACCATTTGTGACTAAGCACTGAGCACTTGCTCTTCCCTTTGAGTAGTCATGAGTCAGCCTCAACAGTACAAAGAAATGCCTTTGATGAGGTCAGAAAATAGTGTTCTTCCCAGAAGTCATGAGTTGCCAAATAAAAAGCCTAGAGATGGGCATAGAATACTTCTAGAGTTGTTGGGTATTCCAGAGACCTTATCCCCAGACAATGCAACCTATTGGCATTAGTCTGTGTTACTCCTCTGCCCCCAAATACTGATGTTAAGACCCAAAGCTGTAGACATCTCATACTTTGATGACTAGACATAACATTTATGCCCCTGTTGCTCTTCTGTGTATATGTTTTGCTACTTAAAGCATTATTGTCCGTCTCAAGGTTCATAGCTTCCAAAGACTTTGCCTCAGCAGCTCTCATAGAAACTTTCGATACTGCACTTGTCTTAGGGTTTCCATTGCTGTGAAGAGACACCATGACCAAGGCAATTCTTATAAAGGACAATATTTAATTAGGTCTAGTATACAGGTTCAGAGGTTCACTCTGTTATCATCAAGGCAGGAAGCATGGCAACATCCAGGCAGTCATGATGCTGGAGGAGCTGAACACTCATTCCTGTTCCAAAGGCAGCTAAGAGCAAACTGCCTTTCAGGAAGCTAGGAGGAAAGTCTCAACGCCCATGCCCAAAGTGACACACTTCCTCCAAGAAGGCCACACCAATGCCAGCAAATCCACACCGCCTAAGAATTCCCCTTGAATAGGGCCAAGCATATTCAAACCACCACAGTGCTCGTTAGGTTTTTTCACCTTGATACAAACTAGGGTCATGTTGGAATAGAAAACCTCAACTGGAAAAAACATCTCCATCACATTGACCTGTAGGAGGAGGGTACAACTCACCATGGGTGGTGCCTTGGCAGGTGATGGGGGGGGGGTGTTGTTTAAAAAGCATGCAAGCTAGGCAAGTCACAAGAGGCAAGCCAATAAGCATCATTCTTCCAATG
>NC_034598.1:37832628-37865445 GCF_900095145.1 Mus pahari
AGACACACACGTTTCCCAGTAACAACTGCCAATTTAACCCTGACTCATTTCATTGTAGTGAAAATAAATTTCTGATACTTTTCTGTGGATGACCACATTAAAATATCAACACCTTTTCTTTATGCAGTTCTTGATGGTAATGTCTAGAAAGTATGCAGAATAGAAAATTGGAGAATATTGAAAATCCAGTGAACTGTATTTTCACACAAATATACATATGTAAGCACCATGTTCTTACACATATAGATATATGTATACTGTGTCAAATGTTTATCTCATGGATACAAATTAACTCAGCTTAAATGTAGAATCAAGATATATGAATTTTAAAGATGTTTCAATTAAAGTATAAATGACCAAATTTTATGTATGTTCAGTTAATTTTTGACCAATTACACTTTAATAGAAACATCTATCATCTATCTATCTATCTATCTATCTATCTATCTATCTATCTATCTATCTAAGCCTTTATCATGTGGTAGAACACACCATGACTGTATGAACATCCTATCCCATGCTTTAAGACACATACCTTCCTACCACTTAAACTTCCACTCCAAATGTACTTCAGATACTACAGAATGGCTTAAATAGATTTCTACATACATGGAGTCAAGAAAATAACTGCTGCTTTGGCCTATCTTTGTGACCGAAACTAATTACTTTGTAGTCTGTATATGCTGATAAATTGAAGTTCAAGCATTTAAAAGTTTTAAATGATGTTAGAGAACCTTTAAGCTTATGGAGACAATGAAACATAAAGTATGGAGTTTTCATATCTGCTCACATCTTGACCTCCTCCATGAAAAGCATTTTGCACATTGTACATCTGCTATAACAGTTGGGTCAATACTGCTGCACAGTTCAGAATTCAAGCCCAGTGTCTATAACAAACTCCCTCTTGGCTGTGACCCTTTAATACAGTTCAATGTAAGTTGGGACGATTGTACAGTGCCATTTATCTTTTATTACAGTTTGAAGAACAGTCTTGCTGTCCTAAAACAATTTTCCTAGCCTATTTATCTCAATCACAGATCATTCTAGATCTTTTTTACTATCTCTGCAGTTGGGTTTTTACAGACGTGGGTATCTTGGAATTGGGCAGTAGTATCAAAGTGACTTCTCTTACTCACCAACTCATACTTACACTTTATGTCTAAATAGCTCATTCTTCATTAACCAATAATATTTTTGCCTGTGTTCTTATCATTTACCTGTCAAAGAGCGTCTTGGCATTTTCTGAGTTAGTCTTACTATGAATAAAGTTGTCATAAATGCATGCCTGAAGAGTTTTGTTTGTTTGTTGGTTGGTTGGTTGGTTTTATTTTTTAAGATTTATTTATTTATTATATGTAAGTACACTGTAGCTGTCTTCAGACACTCCAGAAGTCATGGTCAGATCTCATTACAGATGGTTATGAGCCACTATGTGGTTGCTGGGATTTGAACTCAGGACCTTCAAAAGAGCAGTCAGTGCTCTTAACCACTGAACCCTCTCTCCAGCCCATGCCTGAAGTTTTTTTTGTGTGGAGATGTTTTCAATCAAAATCATCTAAATTATCCAAAAATACAGTAAGTAGGTCACACGATAAGATTTATGTTTTTCTTTACAAACACATTAAATCGTCTTACAATTTCTGTGCTGCAGATGTAGTAGATGTGCAGCTTGGTCTTTGTGTGGGTTCCCCCACAACTATTGTGTGTTGCCTGTGTGTGGATCCTATTTCCCTAACTGGGCTGCCTTGTCTGACCTCAGTGGGTAATACCTGGGGGTATTGGGTGGCTCCCCCTACTCAGAAGAGAAGGGGGGGAATGGGGGTGGAACTGTGAGAGGCTAGAGTGGGAGAAGAGGGGGTGGATATTGGGATTTAAATGAGGAACAACTTCTGTGGTGTTCTTCATTCTCACAAGCAAGAAATAAGCTGTTCTTCTTTGTCCCTTCAGATTTTACTGTTGCTATTGTTTCTTTGTAGTTAGAGAGCGATATCACCTTTGTACTGTGATTGGTTTCGGATACAGTTTGCCATCCTTATGTTTGCCATCTATAGATCTTATGAGTTGCTGTTGGTTTAGACCAGCAGTTTTCAACCTTCCTATTGCTGTGACCCTTTAATACAGTTCTTCCTGTTGAGGTGACCCTGAAATTATTTTTGTTGCTACTTCATAACTGTAATTTCGCTGTTGTTATGAATCATAATGTAAGTATCTGTATGTAGGATAGCTGATATGTGACTCCCATAAAAGAGTCATTTGACCCCAAAAGGGTCATGAGTCACAGGATGAGAACCACAGCTGTGGATTCTTAAAAACATTTTTAACTGAGTTGTTTTTCTTTATAAGATTTAAGAGTGTTTCAAGTGTTGTATGTGCCAGTCCTTCATTAGATAAGAAAATAGCAATATTATTTCCCAGTTTAGACTTATCTTTAACTGTGTCTTTGTTTGGATTCATTTTAATTTTTAATAAAATCCAATTGTCTTAGGATTTCCTGTTGTTGTGAAGAGACACAATGACCAAGACAACTTATTTAAAACATCATTTAATTTTGGGGGGGGGGTGCTTACAGCTGTTGAAGGTGAGTCCATGACCATTATGGTAGGAAGCATGGTAGCAGGCAAGTAAGTAGCCATGGTGCTGGAGCAGTGACTAAAGAGTTTTCACCCTGATCCATCCTGATCTGTAAGTGTGGAGGGAGGGAGAAAGAGATGGGGAGAGAGGGGGAGAGAGGGGAAGAGGGAGGGAGAGAGAGAGGGGGAGAGAGAGGGGGGAGAGGGAGGGAGAGAGGGAGAGAGAGAAAGAAGGAGGGAGAGAGGGGGAGGGGGGGCGGGAGACGGGGAGAGAGAGACAGAGACAGAGAGAACACACTAACTGGGAATGGCTGAAAGGCACAGGCTTATGAAACCTCAAGGCCATACCTCCAAATCCTTCTCAACTAACTCCACCCACTAGGGAGCAAATATGTGTGCCTATGGAGGCAATTCTCATTCAAACCACCACACCAATTCATCAATATATTTCTTTAATAATGTTGCTTCTTGTGTTTTAGCAAAAAGTTATCACTAAGCCAAAGGGAACCTGAGACTGCTTCTTCTCTTTATCCTTCACACATTTGAGAGATTGGCCCTTTATGTCAAGGTTTCTTATCCATTCTAAGTGGTGCGAGGTTATTATTTAACTCATTTTGTAAATATAATGCCCATGTATTCCAGCACCATTTGTCAGAATATATTCATTTTATTAACCATATTTTATGGAAAGGTGATGACTTATTTATTCCTCTCTATATATGCTTTTTAATTCTGGATTATTGTTTATTCTAAAGCATTCAGCATAGCACAGAAGCCTGGGGAAGGGGAACACATTTAAGTTGGCCTTTTCTTAAGTGATAAGGCCATTGACTGTTCACTGTGAGGCTGTGAGAAGCTCAGGTTCTTACACCACACGTGATGCTCAACCTTTCTGTTGTATCCATTCCAGTTATCATTCAGTAACCTCTTATCTATTTACTTTTCCCAAATGACTAAACAGTAAATGAACTTGAGTATGCTTATTGGCAATGTTGCTTTCCTTGGCAAAGATGTGTTGAAATGTTTTCTCTTACTGTTATTTTGTTGCATTGTATTTTCACACACTTATTAGTTAATAAGGTTGGAGTTAACATGCATGAAGAGGCATAAAATTTGAGATTCTTTTGTCATAGCATAGGGCCTAGAAACCATAGAAACGTATTATTATGAATTTGTAGTCACTATTGTTTGCTTCTTTCTTTCCAGGGTTTCCTTTGGGATTATGTTTTAGGAATTTACTTTACAAGAGCAGATATTCCATTACTCACATTGATAATGAAACTTTTATAGGAATGCTAATTCTGGGGCTGGTAAGAATGCTAGAAATTGAAGTGCATAAACTGATCGTGCAAGGTACCCGAGTTCTGGTCTCAGCAGTCACATCAGGTGGCTCACACCACTTGTAATTCAGTTCCAGGGGATCTGATATCTGTCCTTGTAAGGAATTATACTCAACTGAACATAGCCATATAGTCTCTCTCTCTCTCTCTCTCTCTCTCTCTCTCTCTCTCTCTCTCTCTCTCTCTCTCTTTCTCTCTCGTACACCCACAACCCACACACTTAACATACAATATTTTTAAATAATAGTAATACAAAACTATACTTGCTTGAGTTAAAAATAGCCTTGAGATTGGAGTCCTATCCTGGAACTAAGGGATTTAGTCCTCACCCCTTTATTAGATAAAGTTGAGGTCTCTAAAGGATTCAAGATTTTGTTGCAGGCTGCTTGCACATTTTCAGAACTACGGAAATGTTTTCTTTTTAAACAGGAAATGAGCTACTTAGTGTTTTAAAAATTAGACAAACCCTATTCCTAGTGTACTCGTAACAGACTCTCTGATATGTTTGGCTTTGGCTTTGCAATAGCAGGGAGGACTGGGAAGTTATGGGTATTTATTTGGCCACAGCAAAAACAAATATTTGTTGCAATATGTTCAAATGACTTCATGTATCCCACACAATCTGTGAAAGGAAAACTCATCCAATAACCAAAGTCATTGCACCTGCATTGGCCTCCAATGTACAAGATGCTTGGTGAAGAGAGTCGCTGTGTATCTATAGCGTATCTTTCATTTTCTGTAGATGTACATATCTTGAAATGTTTAAAGCATTTAAAATCTAGCAATAAACTAATACATGAAACTGTTGATATGTTTATAAACATTTGTGTATTTGAATAGTTATATTAAACATATTTTTCAGAAGAATAAAGGTATTGCATGTTTATTTTAGTTTTTTGTTGTTTTATTGTTTGGGTTTTTTTTTTTTTTTGGTTTTAAAACAGATGAATTAAATCCTGTGGAAATGAAATTCAATAAAAATTTAATTGGACCAAGTTGAACTATTGCATGCCAGGGCCATTATGCCATCTGTTTCTCCAAAATGCTCATTTAATTTAGGTTGGCATATTTAAAAAAAACAATCTACAGAAATCATTAATAACTAAGCATATTTTGCTTAAAATCGTTTTTTTGGTCATGGACCAAAGACAGTACCTATTTTAATTCAGTTACATATTATATAGTAGCATATACTGAAGTGAAGTAACATTGTTTTTTTCCAGGATTAAGTAATACAACTCTAACTGGAATGATTCACTAAGGGAAATCCTGGACTTAAAATAAGGGCATTTTCCTTGCTAAGTATTCTTTTCCCACACAAAACCAAAGGAACAACTCTTGTTTGAAACATTAAACACAGGCTTATGATCGCATAGTCCAGGTTTGTCCCATAGACTTTTAGGTCTGTGGATGTGTCTTACAAACTCCTACACACATGCAGATATACAGGTATATTCCCTTGTAAATATGCATGCTGACAATGTACAATAGTGTATAAAGTCTCACAGTTTCCATTAGTCACTGTGGAACAGTATTTCACAAAAGCAGCCTTGCTTAGGTAGTTTTTAACTTTCACTATTATCGTTGTTTGTCTGAAGTGTTGTATGAATGATGTAGGGACACACATACAACAGTCTGCATGTGGAGATCTCAAAACAACTTTGCTGATCCATTCTCTTCTCTGTCCTCCACATTGGTGCTAGGGTTCAAGGTGAGGTTGGAAGGCTTGGGCAAGCACCTTGACCCACAGAGCCATTTTGCTGGCCACCACTTAAGAAATGCTTCATGAGATCATTCTCATTTTTGAATTATCAGGCTACGCATTTGACACTGGCTCAAAGTTTAGAATCATATTATTTAGGGATAGACATTTCTCAGAATAATGTTCAAGAGTGATTTGTGGTATGTAATGCCCTTTCACCTAATATTCCTAAGATTTTAATTAAAGATGCATTTTTTTGCTTATTCTGAATATCTAAAAGCAGAAAAGCCTCTATGTATTTAGTGGTTATAAAATGCTTCACATTTTACAGTTTTATATTAGATTTCTCATACCGATGTCTTTTAAATAACTATTATCAGTTATTGCATCAACTCTGAAAACAGGATAATGGGAAATGAAGGCTCACATTGTTTTGTAAATTAAAATGTACTCTACTTGAAGAGCCTGGTGAGAACCAAAGTGAGCTACAGAAAGGTATTCGTAAGGTTGGTCTCCAACATACCTGCATCCATCTCCTTACTGAGTTACTGTGGTTTGAAAATTATTGTGAACAAATTTGACCATGGGCTAGGAGCAATTATTTTTTTTTAAATGCCAATATATCTTTTCTTAAAACACTGAAGTTACAGCACCATGGCTGCATACTAGGAAAACAAAGCAATGGACCTTAGGAACTGTGCTTCCCGATTGAGTAGATGCATAATGGACCATCTGACCTTTAATGACTGATGGGAAACCAAACTGTGATGAAGACTACAGTGTCAAAAATGTTTACTGTGTGCTAAGTCCAGTGGTTGTTGGAGCTTGCATGTTAAGAGTTGACAGAAACTCTTAAAGATGAATCCTTAGCCAGAATTTTTCACAATTTGAAATTAGGCAATGAAAATTTTGCTCATGTTTCTGGAAGAAATGCATATGTATGTTGAATCCAAGAATAACACATGTATATAAATGCACATATATGGACACAATACACTGATGTACACACAGACACCCCAAGTCATGAATATGCACTTGTGAATATATGCAGACATATGCAAACACACACACACACACACACACACACACACACACACACACTGACATACAGCTACTAGATTTTCAGTATATTTAATGTGATTTTACACTCAGATATATTCTTCCTTCAATAAGGCAGTTTCTGTGGTGACTACGGAGTTGCGTTTGTCTGTATTTTAATGGCTTGACATTCCAAATCCTCTTTTATGTAGAGCCTGAAAACCTCTCTTAGTTCTCTCTGCAGACATTACTATCTCCTGCGTTGCCCCCTTGCTCAGCCAAGGTCTAATGAATGTGATGAAAACGTACATAATCAGCCTCATTGGAGGATCAATCTGTGTTGCCATAGTGGGGGTCCCTTCTTATCTCAGTTTGATCTGTGTGGATGTAGAGGCACCAGGCATTAATTCTTCAGAGGACACGTGTACTCAAACAATCACAGGAAAAGATTTCGAAGGATTTTTTTCTTTCTTTTCAAACTTCTTGCTTCTCGTTATTTCCCAACGTCTCAACTGTTACTCCATGCCCCAGTGTTGCTGTACTGGGAACTCACAGTAAGAGTGAGCACGTGTATCGGGGCGACATGGCTGACTTTCAATGGGACCTGGAGCCTACTGCACTGGGTGTGGTGAAATTTTGAATAAAGATGAAGGAGAAGCAAAGATTAGGGCAAAAAAAAAAAAAATGGCCAAGAGTTCAAGCAGGCAAGAGGAACCTATGGCTCTAAATCAATAAAATTGATGCTTTTCATAACCAAAGAGTATGAAAATATTAAGACTACAAGTATGTATCCTGCTATTTTCATCTGAAGCATAAAGTGTAGGGAAACACTTTTTCTACAAGGAAGGGTCCTCAAATGGTTTATGCATTCAGTTCAAATGCTATTCAAACAAATGTGTACGTAAAAAAGTTTAGGAAACAAATAATAAGAATAGTCTGCTAATCAAAAGCCACTAAAAGAATTGGGATTAAAAATAAAAAGAGGATCAGGACACTATGTCTGGTGGTATTTAACAATTCAAATGATAGAAATATGTGTTTTCAAGGACATATTAGAATTTTTTTTTACAACTTCAATGTGTTAGATATATGAAGGGAAAGTACCCTAATAACCACAAATAATACAAAAGAATGCACAGATTGCTTTTATTGATACTAATGAGTTAAGAATAATGGATTCTTTATATCTAAAAACAGCCTTCAAAGTGTTAGAGTTAACATGTGGTGACAACAAGAATCAATAGATAATCATAGACAATAACATGCTTATAACAAAATCAAGGCAAGGAGACAGTATGCACTGAAGGTGGACCTTATGGCAGTGACTGGCATGAGAGACGAAAACAGACAAGGTTCAAAGAGTGAAATTTGAGGCCCCAGATATGTCTCACTTATCTGGGTTATGTGACGGTGTATTTTTTAAGAAGCTTCTTAAGTTGTAGTCTCTTGATGTAAGATACTTCTCATGTGCTTTGTTGCCCTAATAATTTATGGTAATAATAATAATAATCAGGAAGAACTAGGGAAAAGGGAAGTTAGACCATAGAATATGTACAAGAAAATATACGCCATGGGTACAAATCAAAAGGTCTCCTCAAAAAAAGGGTGTGACTCAATGGACTCAAGCAAGGGGTATTGGTGACACTGTGTCTGTATGGAGTGACCATGTTACAAGAGTCAGATCCTTGGGGGTAGAGACTCATGTTAGGCAGACTAGAATCAGCAGTGAGTCCCACTCTTCTCAAATGAATCCAGAGCTCTGACTCTGAGTACCAGCAGAGATCTGGACGACTCTATCTTTCTTTCTACTCTTCTGGTGTTTCAAATCAAGCTTTTGGCTCTAATTTTAAAGCTTTCTTATAGCAATGGAATAATATCCTACCAGGCTTTCTATGCTGTTCTTAGGGATAGCACTGTCAACTATCATTTGGGCCATGATACCATGAAGGTCTGTATAAGCCGTTCCCCGACCATTCTGAACGTGATCCTATTCCTTTGATTTTAATAGCTGATCATTGGCACATGATCACATTTTTCTTACTGGTCTGTGACATCGTCTCCATTATGTCTGAATTGTTAGTGAATGAGAAAACATCAACTTCCAGAAATGTAGAATCTTCCATAACACAGTCTTCAGAAGGGCAGTGGGGGACTGCAGTGCGACAATTTCTTCCAATAGAAGATCTTCCATATCAGAGGGAAGCCCGTTAAGACGTGGGGTGTTATGAATAGAGGTGAAACATTCCACTCAGTGGGATGGTTCCTTAAATTTAAGTAACTAAGCAAGGCAGAGCTTCAGGAAGTCCCTGTGATTGACCAGGTTTTCTGGATATCTGGTTCTACAAGCTTATTTAAGATGTAAGGACTCCCAGAGACATCCTCAGAGCAGCTGAGCTGCCAGGAAGAATCTGGTACCTTCCAAAAGTCTGGAGCCTAGAAAGGATACTGTCCAACCTGGTGAGCCTGCCTGCAGGCTGTGCAGTGTGCCCCAGGTTCCCTGCTTTGTGAACTGTCACCCCTGCCAGGATGGGCTTTGATGACGCAGCCATCTTTGAGTTGTTTGGGCTCCTGTGAGTAACCCCTCACTCAGATTTCTGTAATTAACCTCAATAAAATGCAATGGTTGACCAAACAAGACTTAGGTATTCTCCTTACTCTGGTCTATGGCAGGCTCCCGGTCTAGAGAGAGTCAATGTGTGTTCCTGTCTCTCCAGGAATGGTGTCACACAACAGGGATAGGATGGGAGATGAGAAAGCAAACAGCATATAGAAGCAAAGCCCCAGTGCTGGAGCTTTGTGGCGATGTTCGTAATTGTCCCTGAGGCAAAAGCACTGCTGAATGTTTCAGTTCTATTGGCTGATTGAACAAGGTCTGGTAGCGTCTACACTATTAGAGCTGCAAAAGCAGTGGGCATTCCACCCTGTGTCACAATGGAACATCAGGGGAGGCACAGAGTTTGAAAGCATCATACCAAATATGCATACACAAAGCAGTGGGCACTTCCCAGCAGTTAGCCTCTTAGCTTGGAAATGGGCAAAGGAGAGAACAGGAAAACCCAATCTTCACTAAGCTATTAGTGTTCGCAAGCAGGTGTCTCGTTTGTTTGTTATCCGGTAATAACAATAACTGGCAAGCCAGCTATGGTGTGAGTCTGATTTTTCCTTTGTTAACCACCAAGCATCACAGTGCTTTCTATGCAACTCCACCCCAGCCTTCATATTATCTCTCTTTTGAACAGAACAGTTTGCTTTTATGATTAATAGGTTCTGGGGGATTCTATAGCAACCAACAAGCTACCATGCAGGCATTTGCATTTCATAGTGCCTCATGCATAATCTGAGATTTGGTGTCAGGGTGCCAAATGGCACTGAGGCAGGAGAAGCAAGGAAACCCAATATTGAAATGCTCGGATAGAATCCAGTATAGAATCCAGCAGTGTGTGCATGAATGCATGTGTGTGGGTGTATGTGTGTCCATGCACATGTGTGTGTTTGTGTGTGTGTCTGTGTGTGTGAGTTTGTGTGTGTGTCTGTGTGTATGTGAGTTTGTGTGTGTATATGTGTTTGTATGTGTATGTGTGTATGTGTGTCTGTGGGTGTGTTTGTGTGTGTGTGTCTGTGTGTGTGTGTGTGTGTGTGTGTCAGTGTGTTGGTTAAATATGCTTAAACACAAAGAACAGATGACCAAAATGTCTGGGGTGAGACAAGAGTAGAAAAGCTTGGTGAAATTATGTTGTATGGTATAAGATGATGGAGAAATTTTAAGTTGGAACTTGGTTAATGGGGAGCTGGTAAATGGGGAGAGCAAGTCACACACACACACACACACACACACACACACACACATATATATATATATATATATATATATATATATATATATATATATATATATATATATACATATATAGTTGCTTCAAGGGAAGGTGCTTATTTGTAGCCTTAAGAATCTTTTGTGTATCAGCATAACACACTCAATTTATTCAACGTTTAAGCATACACTTTTACATCTTCAAACTAATGTGCACATTTTAAGCAGCAGAGCAATATTAACCAGGAACAAGTGTCGATGGTTAAAATTAAAAATAAAAAGACATTCATTTAGTGACTGTCTACTGTCTGCCTGACATTAATTAATCTTACATCATTCCTTTTTTAACAAGAATGTTGCTAGAGTCATTAACCCAATAAAACTATGGCAGAACTGCAGAGAGGCTGTGCAACATGTTCTCAGCTACCAAGCAACTAAGGCAGACTGTCAGCCATTGACTGACTATTTATTGGGCGTAGTGATTTTTTTTTTTTTAAATGAATGAAGAGAGACACTCACACAGTGTTTAACTGCTTCCCAGGTTCATTGGGTTGTAATGGTTGAATACTGGATGTATTCTATATGCACACTATGAGTTTAATGTTCATGCACACTGTGGACTTGTTACCACAGCTAAATTACCGTACTCATCATGACACGTAGTCACCTCTACACGTGTATAAGAGAGACTTAAGGAATTCGAGTGAATGCTATAATGCTAATTACAGGTTGATCTCTTCAAACATTAATATCTTCAAAGTAGTTTTTTCTTTTCTTTTTTTAAATTTTTTTATTTTTTATTTTTTAAAATGAGATATTTTCTTCATTTACATTTCAAATGCTATCCTGTTTTCTAGTTTCCTCTCCGAAAATCCCCTATACCCTCCCCCCCTCCCCCTGCTCCCCAACCCACCCACTCTTACTTCCTGGGACATAGAACCTTCACAGGACCTAGGGTCTCTCCTCCCATTGATGACCGAATGAATAGGCCATCCTCAACTACAAATGCAGCTAGAGACACAAGCTCTGGAGGTACTGGTTAGTTCATGTTGTTCCTCCTATAGGGCTGCAGACCCTTTCAACTCCTTGGGTACTTTCTCTAGCTCTTTCATTGGGGACCCTGTGTTCCATCCAATAGATGACTTTGAGCATTCACTTCTGTATTTGCCAGACACTGGCATAGCCTCACAAGAGACAGCTATATCAGGGTCCCTTCAGCAGAATCTTGTTGGGATATGCAATAGTGTCTGGGTTTGGTGGTTGTTTATAAGATGGATCCCCGGGGGGGGCAGTCTCTGGATGGTCCTTCCTTCAGTCTCAGCTCCAAACATTGTCTCTGTAACTCCTTCCATGGGTATTTTGTTCCTCCTTCTAAGAAGGAACAAAGACCACTCCTGGGCATATACCCAGAAGAAGTTCCAACTTATAATAAGGACGCATGCTCCACTATGTTCATAGCAGCCTTATTTATAATAGCCAGAAGCTGGAAAGAACCCAGATGTCCCTCAACAGAGGAATGGGTACAGAAAATGTGGTANANTTACACAATGGCGTACTACTCAGCTATTAAAAACAGTGAGTTTATGAAATTCTTAGGCAAATGGATGGATCTAGAGGATATCATCCTGAGTGAGGTAACCCAATCACAAAAGAACACACATAATATGCACTCACTGCTAAGTGAATATTAGCCCAGAAACTTAGAATACCCAAGATACAATTTGCAAAACTCATGAAACTCAAGAAGAAGGAAGATAGTCTTTCTTTTTTTACAAACATTGTAATTGATTTAAAAGAAATGTTCTCCTAATCTTTGATTTTATAGAGCTAAAGTTATGGACATGACATTGTTCCTTTGGATCATGGCTGCCTGAAAGTCTTGTCTGTTACACAAAAAGGACAAAGTGTATTTTACTTACATTTAATTTTTCATGTAGCCTCAGTTAATCTGCATGTGAAATCTTATGCAATAAGCTTCAATTAACAGCAAAAAAAAATCATTCTTTTATCCTGAGTCCAACACATGATAAGTAGAATTAAGGTTTGCTTTCGGAATAAGCTTTTTATCAGAAGATCAAGGATTATGACAGCTTTACATCAGCCATCAAAGGCTAAAAAAGCAACTGCTGTCCGATTCAAGCCAAGAACGATAAGAGATAATTAGTTTTATGATTGTACATATTATTTTATCCTCGATCTTCTGTAATTCATCGATTATATGTAATAGCAGCTTTAAGCTTGTAGTCTAATAAATAGTACACAGTTTAATTTAAAATAACTGGGCAGTTTCTTTTAAACACTTACTGCATTGATGTTTTAAAGGCTCACAGGACCCTTTGAGGTCAATTCTAGAATTATTAGATATTTTTGAATCCTTTGCAATCATATAAAAACTAATATCTTTGTTTTAATCTGTTGTGGATACTAAATATATAAATTTTAAAAGATTTTAGCCATGTCCTTTCTCTATACCAATTCTAACATCGTTTTAATGCCTTGAACTTATGTAGCATCTATAGGTATGAACTCTGAATGAAATATATCACATCAAAGAACATCAGTACCCCATATTTTTAAATGCCAATAAATCATTAAAATCTTAATTTAAGAAATAATTTGTCATTCGCCAACTGCCTATCTGAACTCTAACAGTATTATCTTCATGTCTACAACATTTTTTTCTTTTTTAAAACATATTTTTAATATGTTTTAAAAAAGAAAATTTTTAATTTGTTTTTATTATTTTGGAAATCTACACATGCATATAAAATGCTTTATTAAAATCCATCCTATTTTCTCCTGTCTTGCAGTTCCCCTGCTCCTCCAACCACCATCTCTCCCAAATTCGTGTTGTTGTTGCTGTTGTTGTTGTTGTTATCACAAATTCACTGAGCTCACTTTGTCTTGCTGATATGTGCATGAATTCACATTTGACATAAGTCAAGTCCTCATGACTTAGGCATTCCTGGACAGATCTAAAGGAGAGGTGTTTGGTTGGTTTGGGTTCCGGTTTGGTTCATAGAAGGCTTTGCATTGGAAATACAGAGTGCTTTCATGTCTGCCTTGCATCCTGACACTCTCTGCTTCTCCACAGGGGCCCTCCTCTAGACTCTCACTTGCTTATCCATCTCTAATTTATGTGCACTGATCACAAGATGTGTTATTGGCAGTCCACCATCAGAACTAAGGCATCTCATTCTGATACATACAGCATGCTTCTTCTGTAAAATTGCACGTCAGCTTTCCCAGCTAAGGATGAAGACGAAAGCAGTGCTAATGATATGCTGATCCTTGTTAGGTACTTAAAAATCTCCTTTAGGGTTTTTTTTTTTTTTTTTTTTGCTTATCAAAGCAAGTCCCGGAGTTCACTATGCTATGCCTTTATAATGGTGTGAAGTTAACTTTTCAATCTATTGGACTCACACATTGTGATTCAAGTGAGTACTACCTCTTACTCCATATTTTTTCATCCCTGCTATTTTATGCCCTCATTTCTATTGATTATTCCACTTACTTTTTTATTATAGTCTGTGCCCTTTGGTTATTTTTCTTGAATTATCTCAAATCCTTCCTACTGATCTGCTAATTTCTTACTTAATTGCTAAGCACCATCCTTACCAACAGTCTTCCTTCCACCACCTGCACAACTTCCTTGCCTTTTTGGAAGACACACCTACTTCCATTGCTCAAGATGCCCAATCTCAGATCCATGGTTTTCTCAAATTACGATTATGACTATTGGGCCTATCTCTCCATTTTAACAGTGTCCATTGCTGTGTGTGACTTAATGTTAGTCTTAAAATAATTCCTATCCCATGCATTTCCAAACTGATGGGGATAAGAAAATTTTTCTTAAGTAATTTTTTTTTTAGCATTGCCTCTGAGGAAGGTAACCATATTATACATAATTACAAAATGAATGCATTGCTTTGGTTGGGTTTACATATTTTTGATAGAAGATGATTTTAGATGGGCCAAAACTATCAATACATTGTGAGTCTCCCCCATCTCAATCCATATTTTATTTTTAGAGTGGGTTTAAAATCTGTGTCTGGAACATAATTATGACCTTATCAGAGCTAGGGGTGCTGGTAGGTAATGAATCCGAGTGTATAGCTAAGAGTGCCCTATAAAGCGTTGTTAAAGAGCTTCCTACAAAGGCCATATAAATTCATATACAAGTACAAGTAACAGAAATTCTCTCCAATTTGATGGTACACAAACTTCTATGTCATGCTTTATCTCGACATAGTTTCAATAATATAATAGAACCCAGAGAGAAAGAATACCATACACCAACGGCATTCCTATCTCATTAATGAGAACGAGGACTCCCCCAAATGTAGGGCATATTGATGAATTTATGTATGACACAGTATTTCAGGAGTGTAAATATGTGTAAAGTGCTATGAGATCTATTGTTTTGGTTTAAACAGTTGTTGACTGAAAAGCAAGAATTTGTGATGGTGAACATAGTAAGACATGTTTCTAGTGGGCAACAGTCACCTCAGTTGAACCTCTTAGGACAGTCAGAATTAGAGATAACTTCCTGACCTATAGACAAAAAACCTATAGTGAAGAAATAAGCCATCTTTCATTGTAGGTAAGAAGTCAGTGACTCTCTCCAGACTTCTGTAGAGTACATGACTAAAGAAGTGTTATGGATCAGGAAGAAAACAATTCACACAGCAGGAGCAGTGTTTTGTGTTTTATATTCATGTAAAATATTAATTTAGTTAAAGTCCTTAGATAAGTAAAGAGCTACCCTTGTAGTAAGAGAAGAAGTCATGGCAGCTAAGTACGAAACCAACATAAAACTCGGCTTCTTCTCCTACCATCAGCAAATACCTGGAAGATAATTAAAATATGATAAATTCTATGGCTACAAAAATATAATCTATTTACCTGTAAGGGGAGATGCTTGCATGAAATCATCTGTAAATCATAATAGAGTGAAAGAAATTTTGATTAAATGTAGAGATTTGCTTTGTGAGTTTCAGGAAATCCCTCCTATCTTAAACATACAAAGTCTCCTGTGAATGAGCAACTAATCACAATTAGCTACAATACATTGTCAGCCGCATTTGGGGCCAGAGTTAAATTATTATTTTGTAATGTACTTTGAACAAAAATCAGTTATGAAATTAGAAGATACACCACACAGTCCTTGGGATTTACTTGAAAAAAGATGGGAATATGGTTCTGGGAAAAGAAAAGGAAAGGGGCAGGGACAGACACAATTCAGGACAAAGAACTTTTTTTTTATATTGCCTTTGGAATTTAACAGCATGTCTTAGTAAAAGTTAAGTAAGATCCCCTATATTTGGGGCTATATGTTCAATATCCTGAATAAATGTAAAGGTTAATTTTCCTAGTATTCTTTCATGGAAATATAGAAAATTATAATTTTTACATTTTCAAGGTAGAAGATTCTCTTGGGAAAATTCCCCTGAAAGAAAAATTATATAATGAAGATAACAGGCAAATCTGACAAAGTAAGATGAACACAAGAACGAGCTCTAGATAAGGGAACAAAAGATTAAGTAAGACTAAAGTCTGTCAGAAGGTGAGTATCCTGTCAGGTGTGCCCCGCGTTTCAGCAAAATTAGGAAGAAAAATGATCGGGAAAAACCAATGGATTATATAAGGAAATAAATATAAGAGCCAAAATTGAAAAACAGCACAGAAATATCAAAGTAAAACCACAATTGGAAAAGTCATAGCCTCTTAACTAGCTTAAAACTTAAACTGAGCACCAGATCATGGGCCAAACATACAGAATGAAAGAAAAAAAATAATGTATGTGTCATTTATAAACCTGCATACATTCCCTTGTGGTGATAACATTCCATGATATGGCAAAACTGGCCATGATTAAATTTGGGTCATATTGCTTCAGTAGTTGAAAGAAAAACATCAATTGTAAGCAACATATTAATATGAACAATGTAAATGTGGTTGGGGTTATGGGCATGAGAGTAGCCATTACTACGCTTAGATATTTCTGGCAACTGGTTCCATTTGGCAATAAATAAATGATGGGAGAAACATTTCATTCAAGGGTAAAATCTGGACTCACAAACTCTACTGAGATTTTTAACTCTGTTTCAGCAGTGGAGATAAGAGGGCTCTGACCCTCCTTGAGTGGAGTAATGCGTATTGATTTAACAATTTATCTCATCAGCCTCATTGTAATCTTGGAATATTTGAGTCTATGGAAGCCATCATCTTAGAAGGAAGAGGAATTAGGAGATGGTATCTAAGAGAAAAGATGGCAATGAGATAGCCAGGGCATTGTATTAGATGTGTGGAAGATTACAGACTTGGCAGATAATTGACTTTAATTTGAGATTAACATCAAAGGAGGCACAAGCCACAAGTCTAAGTAGGACGAGGCAGCTTAGTGATTGCCTTATCGCTTAGCTTCTTATCACCCATTTCTATGGCAAATGAATTGCAATGTGTCCCTCAAATAAGGAGAGAAAAATCAGACAAGAACATGTACTAATGTCTGAAGGGAGGGAAGCAAATCTACAGTGAGATATTCTCCTATTACCAGTCAGTCATTGAGATATTAGCAGTTAGTGCTGGCCGGAGAGGGGCCATCTTCTTCAGTGGTGTAGATGCTGACAATTCACTGTGCCTCTGTAAATAACACCTCTGCCGTGTTCATGTGAGCAATCCTAATCACTCTTGGTGTGATACACACACACACACACACACACACACACACACACACACACAAACACACTAAGAAAGTGGAAGAGGTGCTTATTGGAAAAAGAAGGGGTTCACTAGGTAGGAGATAGTGATAAGAGAAGTTAATGGAGTGTGAACATGATAAAATTGCTATATACATATATAAAATTATTCTAAAGTAAATTACTTGATAAAAATACAAGTTTAACCTGTTTTTTTTTCTAAGTCCCTTGATGCTAGGGTATAATCATACTAAATAAGATAAGCTAGTCTCAGAAACACAGATATGGATTTTATAACACTTGTGGGTGTTAGATTGTGTGTGTGTATATATACATATACATATACATATACATATACATATACATATACATATACATATACATATACATATACATATACATATACATATACATATACATATACATACTAATGAGGCAAGAAAATAGGAGTGTTTTCTGTTAAATAGTGTTGCCTCCAGAAGTTAAGTCAATAATCACTAAATAAAATAAAAATAAAGTAAAATAAAGTGCATCAATGAGAGAACAGTAGAATCTCCAGATAGCAATATGCACCTTAAGAGAGGTAGTAAAAGTGAGACGACCTAGCCAGTGCACTGTTTATTCTCATTTCTCAGCCTTACCTTCTGCTGATCTTGGGGCTCATGGTCACACCCTACCCTTTCTACATCCAAAATACACGATTTTTGTTTTTGTTTTGTTTTATTTACATATTCATTCAACCATTTACATTCCCAACGCTGCCCCCTTCCGGTCACCCCCATCACAGAGTCCTTCCCCTATCCACCATCCCCTTCTCCTCTGAGATGGTGGGCAACCCCCCTAGGAATCTACCCACCTGGCACATCAAGTCTCTGCAGGGCTAGGCACATCCTCTCTCACTGAGGCCAGACAAGGCAGCCCAGCTAGAACATAGCCTAAGGACAAGCAACAGCTTTAGAGGCAGCCTCTGCTCCAGTTGTTGCAGGGACCCACATGGGAACTGAGCTGCATATGTGCGAGGGGCGGGAGGATAGGTCCAGCTCGTGTATGTCTTTGGTTGGTGGCTCAGTCTCCGAGAACTACCAAGGGTCCAGGTTAGTTGCTTCTGTTTATCTTTCTGTAGAGTTACCATTCCTTTAGGGCTTAATCCTCCCCATCAACTCTTCTTCCATAAGAATCCCCAACCTCCATCCAATGTTTGGCTGTGGGTCTCTGCATCTGTTTGAGTCAACTGCTGGGTAGAGTCTTGCAAAGACCAGTCAGTCATGCTAGGCTCCTGTCAGCAAGCATGACAGAGTATCATTAATGGTGTCAGGGATTGGTGCGTCTTTCCCAGGTGTCTCTGCTTCTCATTGTAGGCGACTCCCTTCACCAGGCGGCGCCATACCTCCTGCATTCATATATTGTAGAACGTGGCCATCTTAACCCTTCCTTCATCATCCATCACTACCAGTTGCTTCAACAAGTCTCCATTTAAACAATGCCCAAGCCTTCTCTCCTTTCTTGGTAAAATCATAACTATCTCCAAATTTTTTACCTTCTAAACACACAGCCATTGGACTTTCACTCCCATAGTTTCAAAACAACACTTGTCAGGATTGCAATACTTGCATCCAGTCAAATCCACAACTCAGTTCTCAGTGCGGAGAAGCCTCTGCCTGCTGTATGTGACACACTTCACCTTGAAGCTCACAGCTGAGAACCTTGTGGGTCTGTCATCCTGATATAAAGCTTACAAACTATGTCCAGCAGGTGGCAGTACTATGTCACCAGAAAGCCATACTCTCTCTCCGCCCCCTTTATTTATAAATTATTGTATATTAGTTGTATAGAATGATAATTTAATTGTGACACCCATATATGAATCTTGTCACCTTGACCATGCCCACCCTTGTATCCTCACCTTTTTTTTTCATTTCCCAGCATCCTTTACTCTTTTATTTTCATGGCTGTCCCCTCTGCCACCCCCACATTCCTTGTAGAAGAGGAAACAAGAACCAGTTGTCTTTCTCCATCTTGATGATTTAACTTACTGTGGTGATCACCAGCCTCACTGGAGTCCCCAAACCATGGTGGGGACTCGGCTTCTTGGGACTTAGTTTCCCTTACCCTTACAATGGTTTTATACTTGTAAGAGGCTCCAGGAGAGAGTTTGCACAACCTTGTCATTTCTTGTCTTAGTACTGAGTACTGCACACTTTCATTTTCTCTTTTCACTAATACCTCTTCTTTTCCATTAGTTCCTCGGCTTCAGCTCAGGGTATTTACATTGGGACATTCTAAAAATCAAGCTTCCAGTATCTATCTATCTATCTATCTATCTATCTATCTATCTATCTATCTATCTATCTATCTATCTATCCATCCATCCATCTATATCCCTACCCCCCGCCCCCATTCTTCCTCTTCTAATGACCTTGGTGATCATCTCGCCTTTACTCTCTCTGGAAAGAAGGTGATCCCCATCCTTGATTTCCTTTCTCAGTTCAATTCCTTAATTTCCAGTCCCACTTGACTAGCTAACATATATTTTCAAATTAACATATCCTCAACTCATGTTCATGGCTTCTCCCATCCCAGATGTGAAGTTTGCACATCCCACTGCTGAGTGCCCTCAACTCTACTTGTCTTGGATGAAAGTTTAAAATTATCATTCACCCACATTTTTCTGTATTCCCTTCCCTAACATTTAGACAAAATATTATCTCAACCTCTACCTTCCAGTGACAGCCACGGGCCTTAGGCTAATCACCAGGTCTCCTGAATTGCTCTGGGAGAGGACACTACTATGTCATAGACTATGCTCCATTGGCCAGCCTGCATTCTGTGTTCCAGGATGTTGATCCTGCCCTCATCATGGGCTTCTAACACCAAAAACAGATGGAGTATTTGGCAATACAAGTTAGCCTTTGTGGAGTTTGTGTTTTGTTTTGTTCAAAGCTCTCCTGTGACTCTATGCCAACATAGAACTGCCTGATACTGTCACTCTGGTGTGATAAGTTCTTCCGCATTGGCCTCTGCTCCATTCCCTGGCTCCTCATGGTCCATCCATCTACCCTACTACCAACAAAACAGGACTGATTTGTCCTTAAAGCCACTAGTGTTGGCCCTGTTTTTGTTTTTGTTTTTGTTTTTGTTTTTTTCTCTGGAAAGTTGTTTTGCATATGTGCGTGTCACAGACACCTGTTTGAGGAGCTGTAGAGATCAAGAGTATGCTACAGTGATTTTCTAGCCACATTCTCACATGGCTTAACTTCCATAATTCTACACATTCAAGCTGAACTATTGAACTTGATCGATGAAGCTCCTCATACAGTACTCAGGGCAGGTACCCCCATTTGTTGTTGTTGTTGTTGTTGTTGTTGTTTTTGCTGTTGTTTTGTACTAGTATACTGGTAGTAATTCTATGAAATGATTCAGGAAAATGATGCTTGCTACTTAGTGCTTCTAATGAGCTACTGTGATACTCAATATCTTTAATGAGTTTGTTCTTGTTTAACTCAGCCCGAGTCAGGTTGTGTTTCTTGTAAATAAAAGATTCCAAAGAAAAAAAAAAGCACAAAAAGCAAACTGTGACAAGAAAAAGAACCCACTCCTTTTAAAACATATGAAGATAGTTAAATATTTAAAATGGGTCTATTTTGTCTAATAATTCCTCTTCTATGAGGATACTAAAGACAAGACCCATTTTATAAAAATATGAAATCAACAAAGTTATTTGTCACATCTCCCTGTGAAAACATTAGCAAGAGACAGATACACAAACTGGAAATCTTTAATACCTTCATCACAGAAACAACATGAAATACTATGTATTTGGTAATGAAGGAATATTAAATCCATGCCTCTTTTCCCAGAGGATGTGCATAAAAATAAAGTAAAAAGCAAATTATATGGAAATATTAAGTGTCAGAGTGTGTTTTGTTTTTACAAATTTGCATACATACAAGTGTGCTTGTAAATATGTTTTCAAGACTAATTTATAATTTTTAAATATGGGGTAGTGTGGCACATTGGTAAGAAAAAAAAATGGTCATTTATAAGTCTGGTGAACAGAAGGAAAGTTAAAAGATGACTAAAGCTATTGTCTTAGTTACCAAGCTGCTTTGAGACTTCCTTTGTCAAACCAATTAGTCTAAATGCATTCAGATTAGCCTCAGGCAGAAGCTTCAGACAATGGCAAAAAGCAGTCACATTCTTCACCAAAATATCACAAAAACTGTCTCTAGGCCACACACTAAAAGTCTTCTCTGAAACCTCTGGAGCTAGGGTCCCACAGTTCAAAACACACTCAGGAATACTGCCTTCCATGCTTTTACCAGAATGCCCCATACAGCTCCACTTAAAAAAGCAATCTGCTGCTTTACAAAGTCCACACATCCACATTCCTCCAAAAACAAAAAGCATGGTCAGGAATCAGCAGTACCCAATTCCTGGTACTAACTTCTGTCTCAGTGTGGATTTTACTGATGTGATCAGACACCATGACCAAAGCAACTCTTATAAAGGACAATACTTAGTTGGGGCTGGCTTACAGGTTCACAGGTTCAGTTCATTAGCATCAAGGCAGGAGTGTGGAAGCATCCAGGTAGGTGTGGGGAAAGCTGAGAGTTCTACATCTTCATCCAAAGAAAACCAGGAGCAGACTGTCTTTTTCACACTGACCAGAGCTTCAAAGCCCCCCACCCAATTGACTGACACACTTCCTCCAACAAGTCCACACCTCCTAACAGGACCACTCCCTATGGGGCAAGCATATTCAAACCACCACAGCTATCAATGAGCAAAGTGTACGTTCTTTTTTGTGAATGATGCTGTAATCCATAAATGAATAATGACTCATGATATCACAGGAGAGGGTCTGCGGTCATCTTTGCTGGATTTTAAACAGACTTCTTCACATTTGTAGCCTCCTTGTGAAGTAAAGTCAGAGATACTCATAGGTGTCCTAGGTCTATGACTTAAAGTTTTTTGAACTGCAGCTATTTCTAAGGTCTCCATATGGCTGCCAAGCCCTGTTTGTGTAGGTGGGTACATGTAGGTATATGTATAGGTGTTTGTGTAGGTATGAATGTAGCTATTGTGTAAGTGTGTGTAGGTGTGGATATTATGTATGTAGATGTGTATAGGTGTGTTTGTGTAGGTTTGTCTGTACAAGTGTGTATAGATGTGTGTATGTAGGTATGAGTGTGTATAAGTATGTGTAGGTATGTTGCCATAGGTCTGTGTGCATGTGTGTGTATGTATGAGTGTGTAGGTATCCATAGGTATATATGTGTAAGTGTGTTTGTAGATATGTGTATATTAGGGGTGTGCATGTGTCTCTCTGTGTGTGTATTAGAGAGTGGTTGTTATTTGAGCTTCCTCTTTATTCTCATTCTGAATTTATCCCTTACTTTATCCCTTCCCTGTTATATGTCACAGAGGTGTGTCAACCTGCTTGAGAGAATACTATAGTTGACCAGGTCAAGTTTAAATGTCATTGTTGATGACTCCCCTGGACATTGGATGATGGCCCTCCTGTACAAGGCCTGGGTTCCATGACTAAGCTTGTGGGGGAAATCTTAATAATTGAGGGTGCAGTCGACCATGACTGGATAGCTTCTCTAAGCTTGGAACAAAATGGAGGGCTTCCTTAACCATCAAGGCTTCCCCTACTCTGACATTGACTGGGGAGTCCAACCTCCCACACCCTCTACATGGGAAAGGTCAAGTAGTCCTTGGCAGACCTACAAAAGTTCAACCTCTTCCTCTGCCCCTTAGTTGTAGCTGAATGAATAGCTCAATGGTTAAGAGCCCGTAGGGCTTCTGTAGAGGGACCCAGTTTCAGTTTGCAGGACCCACACTGGGCAGCTCACATCTATCTAACTTATAACTCCAACTCTAGATATACCAGATATCTCTGGCCTTCAAGGGTCCCTGCTCTCATATACATATACCAAACACACAAGCATACATGAACATGTGAATTAAAAATTTTAAAATGTCTGTAAGGGAAAGAAGACAAATACAGCATATTATTATGCCCATTTATGAAAACTAAAATGTTTATCTCGTGGAATAATAGCATGATAAGTTATTCTGGAGAAGGGTGGAGGGAGAGAAGGAGGAAGAAAGGATACAATCGGGGGTAAAGGCATCAAAGGACAAGAGGAGTTCATTCTGGGTGTCAATACATAAAGCACAGGTGGGGCACTACTCGTGGCCATCTGTGGTATATTTCAAGATGACCAGAAGAATGAGATCCTCCAACTCAGAACTGATTAGTGTTTGAGGAGATGGAAGTTTTGGTTACCACCTGGAACATGGCATATTTTATATAGTGTTAAACATTGTAGTCTGTGTACACAAGTCTGTGTTTAGAAATATATAACTGGTTTCGGGACTGTGATGGCTCGTCTGGGTTGTCAGCTTGACCATATGTGGAATGAACTACAATCCAGAAATGGAGAGCACACCTGCGAGCCCAATCTTGAGACTGGAAGTCCCATGCCTTTAATTCGGATCTTGAGGCTTCTGCTGGAGGTCTACCTAGTGACAACGGAAAAAGGAAGAGTTCATTCTTCTTAGCCTGCTTGCACTTACTCACCAGAACATTTATTGCCGCCTACTTCTTCAGGACTCCCACTTATACAGAAGACCAGCTGAAATAGCCAGCCTGATGAGACTGAGCAACTGCTGGATTTCTGGGCTTTTCATTCACATCTGGCCACTGTTGGGTTAGTTGGACTGCAGCCTGGAAGTCATTCCAATAAGTTCCCTTTATGCATATATATATATATATATATATATATATATATATATATATTACATATGTAATATATACTATATAGTTTCATATACATACATACACATACACACACACACATATATATATATATATATATATATATATATATATATATATATACACACACACACACACACATTGCATAAGTTCTGTGATTCTAGAGAATCCTGACTAAGACAGTAGGGGTGTGGACAGACCTTTACTGATGAAAAGAGACATTGTGTTAAAAGGTTGAGGTAAAAATCAGGCAAATGCTCCCAATATATTCTGTAAAGAGGCTTTGACAGTAACTTCATAGACAGGAGGCATAGTCACAGGGTGGTGGTTGGTTTTTGTCAACTTGACACAAACTAGAATAACTCAGGAAGAGAGGACCTCAATTTAAAAAAAAAAACTCTCCATCAGATGGCTCTGTGGTTATATCTGTGGGAGCATTTTCTTTACCGTTGTTTGATATGGAAGGGCCTAGCCCATGGAGGTCAGAAAGATCCCATGATAGTTGGGTGAACCTGCGGTGTATAACAAAGTTAGCTTAACAGGCAAATAAGCAGTGTTTCTCAGTGGCCTTGGGGTTTAGTTCCTGTCCTTGCTTCCCTTGGTGATGGACTACATTTCTTTCATGAAAATAAACCCTTTCTTCCCACAAATTGATTTTGATCCATGTTTTACCACACTAAAAGCAAACTAGAATGCTCAGACAGTGGTAAAGCCTCACATTTATATGTGGTAGACCACATTTTATGCTGACACATGGTTTGGCATGTTGAATTTACTTTTCTGGTTGTTCGCTGACAAGGTGTCTGGTTCTTTACTCCCAGTACTCATTGGTCAGTACGGTGATTCCCAGGCTCTCCGTGGCTTCTTGCAACTTATGACCTCCTGTTTTACATCACTTTGGCATTCTGTCGGTATCTTCGGAAACCCGCAGGGACACAAACATTGAGGCTTTTCAGCTTTAGGAAAGAACACTTACAACTTTTACCACGTACAGCCTCATTTCACATTGATCCACAAAAGTAATATTTCTCAACTACGATTTGTCAAAAAGAAAAAAAAAAAGAGTATGTTGGTTGCATGCCAATTTTCAACTCCATTTCATTTTGAGAACACTCATACCTTAGATGAAAACCATCCAGAAAGAACAAAGAAAAGCAAAAGTAGCTGCTCTATAAATTAAAACACGTGTAACTGAGCTCCCCCGCAACTTTAGAAACTGCGGCAGTGTTGAGAATTTTCCCAAGGCATTGTATCTGAGGTCCCCATGGCGTGGCTTGGCAAGTCCGACGTTGGAAACAGGGAGATTGGGGTGCTAGGGAGGAATGTAAGAGAGAACGGTGCTATAGGAAGACTGGGGTCCTGGGGAAGACACGCAAGGGGGAACACTGCTGTGGGGCAAGGGAAATCTGCGCATACAACCAGGTCTCTACGTCATCATAATAAACTAGGGATGGATGGTCGTGGGCCTCTCCTGGATGCATGTTGTAAGGTGGTGCGGTTGCTTGAAACTTAACTTTATTTTTGACGCACCTCTGATACCCTCTCCTGCCCCAGCTTCCCAGTTCTGGCAAGTCAGAAGGATAGATTTCCAAGCAGTCCATTACATCGGACGGGTCATTCTACTTAGTATCAAAATGGCCTCTGACGCTCTATTGATCAGAGCGCTGTGATTAATTATATAAATTATCCTCTTCGCATTCTTTACCCAGCATCGCCTTTCTTCTCCCTGCAAGGGAAAATGTAAATCGCGAGTCAGCTAAGCAATGCTTCAGATGGTTCCATTCGATTTGCTCGCAATGCGGTTAACAAGTCCATTTCCTTGTTTACATTTTTCTGGAGACAGAAATGTTTTATGTTTTTCTTATATAAAGTTTATAATTGTTCCAACAGAGTTTTTGACTGATAGTAAATTAGATTCTGCAAAGTACATCATTCCCTCTTCTTCATTATAGATGAATATATACATTTTATTAATGTATTGCTTTAAATATATTAAGCTACAACCCTTCATTGTGAGCCATACTGTGATGATTGTAAATTATATATTAATATACTAATCAAATCTCTTAAGCTTTTAAAATCCAGGGATAGGACTAAAAGCCTTGGTTTAATAAGAGGAGAGGGATTTGCCCACTGATTCTTGTCACCTTCAAATCCTTAAGCCATAGTAGCTTGAAGAGTTATGTGCCTGTGCCAAATACTCAGGTATATGAATGAACCCACACTCACGAATATCTGTGTACACAGTAGCACATCCATCATTTTTCTTTTTTTTTTTTTTTTTTTTTTTTTTTTTTTTTTTTTTTTTTTTTTTTTTTTTTTTTTTTTTTTTCTTTCCCCCCCTATTTTTTTTTTTTTTTTTTTTTTTTTTTTTTTTTTTGGTTTTTCAAGACAGGGTTTCTCTGTGTAGCCCTGGCTGTTCTGGAACTCACTCTGTAAACCAGGCTGGCCTCAAACTCAGAAATCCGTCTGCCTCTGCCTCCCAAGTGCTGGGACTAAAGGTGTGCACCACCACGCCCAGCAATTCATCATTTTTCAAATCTTGATCTCCCCCCTCTTTAAACAGTTGAGCTGAACACATATCTGCTTTCAAATATTAAGACTCCTCTTGCTCAAAATCCCTATCATAGAAATTGATAGACTGCCTCTAAGCTTCTAGAATCTTGTCATTGAACTCATGTCCCTTTTATTCCTAAGTGACTAGGTTCAAAGATAAAAGTGGTCAGATACATAGTCAACCTTAGGAGTATGTCCAGAAGCAGTTAGGTAAGGTTGCGAGGGAACTTTCTAGAAAAGGTTGAGAGTAGAATGAAGAAACAGGAGCTAGTGGGTTCTGTCTGTGCTGAAAGGCAAGCCGACTGTTCCCAAGAGAAGCCTTAACATCCTGTTTGCTATCTTCACTCCTACTGTGCCCTCCCTACCTCATGCTGCCATGGACCAAGCCCAGAAGTCTGTGGGAGGTATTAGTAAAATATGACTACTGCTCTTCCTCGATGGAGTGATGCGCGCCTTCCTTGGGTTTTAAGGTTTTCTTCATTGTGTCTGTTCTGTCAACTTTCAATTCCGTGGTATTTCCATTCGCATTTGACAAAGAAAAGCTTCTGCGAGTATTTAGGGTACTACAGCCAAATAATAATGTAAGCTTGAATTGTTTCCTTTCCTACCAGAGAGCTTGCCGAGTGGTGAATAATGGCAAACATGAAGTCGAGTGTGACTGTCGACTTTGAGAAGGCGAGTGTGTTCATACTGTCCTTTTATGGCTGTGTACTCCAGGCGCACGGCAATGCAATGGTCACACCTTGGGCACTATTTTCTCTCTATTTTCAGACAAGCTAGTCTTGAATTTGTGATGCTCTTTCCTCAGACTCCAGAGGTGCTCAGTACAGAGTGAGCCACCACGAGGTCTCTCTCACAAAGTCTCTTCCACTGTCCTGGCTTCAGTGCCCCCATGCTTCTCAGCTGAGTCCTGCTCCAAGAGTCAGTGGAGATCTGAGTCTCTCTTTGAAGTTATTGCTAAATCTTGTAGAGGAGCTTCTTGGGTCTCCAAAGGGTTTGCTGTGTGGTCTGATTCACTGTCTGCTGTGATGTGTAGCTGGAGCTGACATTTCCATCTTTTTTTTTTTTTTTTCTCACCTCTAATGACAATCTCCATGTTTTACACTTGACAGGGATGTACTGGGGAAAAGGAATTTAGAGACAAATGACACATGATCCCTAAACTAGCATCTAAGGTGTTTGGTGGGTGGGGAGGGGATGTGGGAGTGTTAAATAGTATTGTTTGTTCAGAATACATAGTTGCTGTTACCCTACAGTTCTGAGAGTTTTTAAAGTATATGTAAAGGTATTCTGAAATTTTTGATACTATCTGCTTATTCTTACTTGACAAATATGTTAAACATAATGTTCTAAAGTAAATAATTTAATAATGTTAAATAATATTAAGTATTTCCAGTGTTTAATATTTGAAGAGTGGTCTCCTAATTCATCCTGGTGAAAATAGTTTATACTTACTGTATCCAGTAACAAAATCTTAAGGAAAAGAGTTATTGTTACAGTTACAGTCTCTGGTGGTCACCATTTCTCCTTTGTTACAGAAGTAGAAAAGAAATGCAGCATTGAATTACAAAGTCTAAGGGAAATATTTAAACAAACAAAAAAAAATACAGGAAAGAAACCAGTACTCAGCATTTATAATTAACATTTGTGTCTTTAAAATTTAATAATTATGCATATCACAATGTCTCCTCTGTATTCCAACCATGCTTGAATTCACATAATGACAATATGACTCCAAGCTCTCATCTGATTTTGCTTAAGGGAAATTTCTCTTCTCAGGAAGCATCTGCGTTCCTTGGGATACAGTGTATCCCCCTTGGCTCTGTATCCAAATTCTGTTCACACAGGAAGTTGCTTTCCTCTAATCTGAACACCTGGCTCATAATGGAGAATGCTAGTACAATTTCAAGGATCATTTTTTTAGTACCAGTGAGGGTGGATGGGAAAAAATTCTTAATTTGTACACTTGAGATGTTTGCTATTGGTTAGTAACTGGTTTCCTGGATGCCCACTGGTGCTGAGGCACAAGGAATCTGGGGAAGAAAAACATCGTATTTTATTCTCTTGATTTTAAAGGAAAGAAAATAAAGTCTCAAGACCTTTTTTTTTTTTTAAATCCCCTACAGTCATAGTCATCATTTTTGACATTTCAGTTAAAACTTATTTTTCCTGCCTGCATCTCCTTATTTCCCCATTGCCTGTAGGGTAAATTTGAAATATTCTGAAATGATTCATAAGCTCATCTACATGAAACTTTCAAATCGCCTCTGCTGTCACCACGGGATGATATTCCTCTTAAGGTCAAGCATTGAAGAAGTTAACAGTGTAAAACCTACGTAAAGCAGTGGGTAATAATATGCTTCTTATACTCAGCCCCTCTGGACACTCAAGTCCATTTCTTTCTTTCTTTCTTTCTTTCTTTCTTTCTTTCTTTCTTTCTTTCTTTTTCTTTCTTCTTTTTTTTTTTTAAGAGAGAGAGCTCTTCAATTCTATTGGCTCATTCTCTATCTTTAAGAGTGTCAGTTTTGGTAGGTGGGAGAGATGGCTCAGAGATTAAGAGCACTAACTGCTCTTCTGGAGGTCCTGAGTTTAAATCCCAGCAACCACATGGTGGCTCACAACCATCTGTAATGTGATTGGATGCCCTGTTCTGGTGTGTCTGAAGACAGCTACAGTGTACTTACATATAATAAATAAATAAATCTTTACAAAACAAAACGAAAACAAGATGGCAGCTAACCAATAAAAAGTGTCAGTTTTGATTAAATATTTTGAGTGAATTCACACTTTCCCTCAATATTAATATAACCACATATAAGCCATTTGCCCAATATAACCCTTGTCCTAGGAAATGTCCAATTTAACATCTCCTAAGTCCCCATCATTAAACAACACATTATGGTCAGATACAAGTGATGTCCTTAAAATTACATCAAAGTATCTTAACCTGCACTCTGAAGGCCTCCATGGGCAAGCTGCTCATTGGTTGGTTGTCCTGGCAACAATAACAAAGCCACCCTCTCTACAACTACTCTAGACACAGTGTAACTCTTTCCTTGCCAAGGACATACTGTCAGCTGAGAAATGGTACAGAGCTGTTGGCCTGGGTGAAAGTTTGCTAAACATTTGACCAGGTTGTCACAAGTTAGTTTTCAATGGATCCTAACATACAAAGCTCCTGTAGTTCAGACGAAGGGGAAAGGGGAAAAGTACTTGTTGAGTTTACATGAAATTTAGCCAGAAATAATCTATCACAAAGTTCAAAGTCAGTCCATGGGTATTTTTGTAGCATGACTTGGTTTAGTTTTACAGAAACCATTTTTGTTCTTCCATTTACCCTTTTAGATAGTAAGCTAAAAATAAGACTTTAGGTGCTGCATTTTAAATAATCCGAATGTGGTGATTAAAGTGTAATTTACATAAAATATGCACTGACATTTAGAAACCTGTCTTTGGGGCTATAGTAGAGTCCTTGGAAGGATGGAAACTAGGATAGAAATCTGCTGAAGAGGTATCAGTAGCAGGACCATTCCAAATCTCAGACTTTTCTAAAAAGAAGAATTTTTTTTATTGGGGGAAAGAATAATGGGGATTCTTTTTGTGCTTAGATATAAGTGAAATCTCTTTTAATGAGCCAGCACCATTAACAGACAGATTATCCAAATATTAGATTTATACTTCACTTATTTCAATGTGAAGAGAAAATTAAATAGAGATTCTGCTTATCTCCAATTAATGTTCCACTTTGAAACACAAATCATGGCAACAGACAAAGCTTTTAAAAGTTCATCTCAACAAAGGGAAATCACCTGTCATAATTGTGAACATTATTATAAATCCATTTTGTGTTCAATACTGGGGAAAATGTTTTTATGACAATCCATCCCTTGCCAGTTATTCCATTCAAAGAAGTTGTTTTAGCAATTTTGATATGTGGTATGATGGCTACTTAAAAATATATACGTTTTATTTCTCTGAAATGTTCCTGCATGTATGTAATGATGTTGATTTTTCTAACCTTTCAATTCCACAGTACCTTCACTCGTGCCCATTGTGAACCTCTAACCTGTCCCTTTCCAAGTTGAAATCTATCATCACTACCTTCACTGTCACTACCACCGTCACCATCAGTAACATCACCACCAATACCACTGTTATCATCATCATTGTATCATCATCATCACCATCATCCCACCGAGTCCAATTTTTGATGGCATGTGCAAATGTGTATGGACTCCTTCCCTCAGCAACCATGGCCTGCAAAAAGTTCCTAGACTTGGGGATGAGCCTAAGGACCCCTTTCCTATCCATGCTAGAACTTTCACTGGCTTGATCTTGTGAAGATCTTATGGCAGAAACCATAGATTCTATTTGTTGAAAGATGCGTTAGGCATGCCATGTCCAGAGGACAATGATTCATAAATCTCCTCCCCTTCCACCAGCTATTAACCTGTCACCTTTTAGGACACACCCTCTGAGCCTTGAGAGGAGAAAGATTGATGTACCAACCGTTAATTTCTTTCTGTACATTCTTTAACCATTTTATTTCTTTATGTTGTGGATCTTGAGTTTCTTTTATAAGTTTCTTTTTATAAGTTTGCAGAATAAAGTATTTCATCTTCTTTGCTCAACTCCTGACTTAGTATGCTGTTCCTTCTATGCTAGTGTGCATGAAGTTGCCTTCATGATTTCATTTCAGATTGCTTGTCACAAGCTTATGATGGAAAATGGGAATTCTGGGTATTTATCTTCTAAATGAAAACCTTGAATTATAAGTGGATGTAGGCTTAGAGTTTTCAAAATCTACTTTACTAAGGGTTCTCAAATGCTTCAACTGCCCTTCTAGCCACCAGTCCAAAGATAGGGGAGAAAAGATGGTGAGTAGGACAAGGGGATGTGGACCTGTTTAGAAGTAGCTCTTCGGAGCACTTCCAATCTCTATTGTCAGCATGCCAGCAGTCTAGTTCAAATGTGTCACCAAACAGCACCGGTGGCATGATCCAACAGAAACAGCCAGCCCTCTGCCCAATCAGCATGAATCAGCCGAGAGAACAGAGCCATCCAGAATGCTAGGAGAAGTTCTATGCCATGCCCCTGTCAACAAAGTGGAGATCATTGACCTCTGGGGACCAAGGAAGACTTGCATGGCAAGCAATGCACAGGAGCTGTCACTCTCTGTTGGGTCCTACTGATATTCTCTCCAAACATCTTCAGTCCTCTCATGGGTCTGCTCCAGCAAAATATCACATGAGTCTGCTTCAAGAATGCATCACATGATACAACCAGAAATTTCCATTCCAAGTGGATTTCAAGTGTTTGTTATTATTTGCTAACAGGCATGGTTAATTCCTGTCTAAAATTTAAAATATTTCTTCCTTTTACTCTGACTAGAAACCTCACACGGTGCTTAATAGACATTGTGAGATAGGTATTTCTGTTTTTTTACACGGGCTTGTCAATTTTGTTAATGTTTATGTTTTGGTTTCTATCCTTTAAAAAATGGGTGTTTGTGCTTGTTTTTGTGCTGGGGGGTGGAGTATTCTTGGATGCCAGAAGAGAGTTGGGGTGTGCTAGGAGCTAGAGTTATGGACAGTAGTGAACCACCTGATATGGATGCCAGGAAGAACCTGGACTGCAAGAGTAGCGAGTGCTTCTAACCAGCAAACCCCTTGATTCCAGCTTCTCAAAGTAAAACAAACAAACAAACAACAACAAAAAACAAGCCACTCAGTTGTTCTTCAGACTTAAAGCCAATTTATGCAGGGAAACATTGTGCTCAAATCATTTCTTTGACTCTGGGTTAAAGACTTTCATAGTTGCTGCCACACTTGTCTTCTCTGAAAGCCTTTTCTCATTTACTGTGATGTTTGAGATCGGTTATTTGGGAATCTGTTACTTAATTTCCACATTAGTTGACTAATCCATTCTTACTCTGCACATCAACCTCATTGTGGCCTCATTGTTCATCAGTTTGTGTTACTCTGTTTTCTTATTTTTTTTGTTTGTTTTTGTTTTTTTTTAAGGCTAATTTTTCTCAGCTCTTTGAGTATACTTAAATTTGCAACCTTAAAGTCGAACCATCCTCTGCTACCAAAATGTGGGGAACTAAAAAGGGGGACCCTGGGGAAGAGGGGGAAGGGGAAAACTCATTAGACACTCATTAGGAGAAAGCCTATCCCATCCTCCAAGTGCAGTGGACCTTGATGAGCAGAGGCATTCTATGGTTTTAGAGCTTTATTATAGAAATGAGGGGGGAAAGAGAGAAGGGAGGGAGAGAGAGAGAGAGAGAGAGAGAGAGAGAGAGAGAGAGAG
>NC_034598.1:37865800-37878349 GCF_900095145.1 Mus pahari
GGAGAGGAGAGGAGAGGAGAGGAGAGGAGAGGAGAGGAGACAGAGAGGAGAGAAGACAGAGAGGAGAGGAGAAAGAGGGTGAGAGTGAGAAGTAAGAGAGCAAGCAGGGGCTGAACAGCCCTTTTTATGGTCTTTACTGTTGCTAGGTAACTGGGGAGGAGTTTAGTCTGGAGGTCAGAAGCTTGGGCCATTGCCTACATGACTTCTAGCCATGCTTTTCTTGGGGGGGGGGGCTGTGGGGGGCGGTAACTTAGGCAGGAGCCAGAGTTCCAGGAGCATGAGGGAATGCCTACCTTGTTATGTAGGTGAATTATCACCATTTCGGGGTTCAGACCTCAGCTCAACTGGAGACCAGCCTGTCTGTGCATAGCCCAATTCCCCACAGCCTCATTGTTTGTGTTACTCTGTTTTCTTTTGTTTTAGTTTTTGGTTTGTTTTTTTTTTTTTTATGGCTAATTTTTCTCAGCTCTTTGAGTATATTTAAACTTGTAACCTTAAATTCGCTTTCTGCTGATTCCAGCCCTGGTTCCTCTCACAGGCGGTAGTGTGTGAGCATCTCTTTTCCTCTTCAAGTCCCGTGACCTGGCCCCTGATTTTCTGCATGCTGCTGCTGAAACTACAGGAGCCAGATCCTGTCGGATGACACCCTGTCACATCTCTCTGGGCTCGGCTCCTCATCAGTCATTCTCATTGTTTTTTCTCTTGTGTATTTGTTCTGTAACTGACTAGACTATTTTAATCAATTCTACTTCCTCCCGAAGTGAAGATGATCTCAAAGCTCCCTGGAAGTGCAGCTTCACATCGAGAGACCAGCGATGTTGCCTTGGCTTACTCTGCCTCTTTTTGAATTGCATTCACTTGTCAAGTTTCCCATCACCACAGAGTCATGATACACAAATTGATACACACACGGAATGGTCCATTGGGAGCCTTGAAAGAGAGGGTCTTTTTTAGTGCAGAGTTTGAAGTTTGGGCTCACACTCGAGGTCCCTTCCTTATCTTTCCCAGTTGCCTCTGGTTGAAGAGCTAACATGTGGTTTAGCAACTTTCTCTTGTATTCCCATCAATTTGGATTTCACTAAAAGCATGGAGTTTTGTTTGAGACCGAGTTTTACTCTGTGGGTCATGCTAGCCTGGAAATCTTCCTGATTCTACTTCTAGAGTACTGAGTAGCCATGCCTGAGTCGCCATGCCTGCACCACATGGAGGGCTTTAAGACAGAAGGGAGCCTCCAACTCTTGGCCAAGCCCTCCTACGATTATCTTCTGAAGGAGACAGCTGAGCTGGAGCCTAATTGCTGAGGTCCCAAGCTCTGCAGCTATAATATCTTAGCCTCAACTGGGCAGTAATGACGGAACCCTGTGTTTTAGCTGCCAGTCTGCTATAGGGATGCAGGAATAGGGGAATGGATAACAGGGTAGACTCCATAGACTTCCACAATTCCTATCAAGTTTTAATAGGTTTTCTCAAATAGTATTTCTTCATGAAGTATGCCCCTAAAAACATTCCAGGAATCCCAGAACAATCTTTTTCTTTTAAAATTTTCATACTGATACCCAGTCCAGGAGGAAATATATTTGTAGAATGTCCTGCTTTGCTGGTGTGCAGGAGAAACTCAGCTAAATTAAGTCATATCCAATCCCTCAATGGAAAGGAGATAATGAGATTACCAATTATATAGCATTATTATTTGTCCAAATGTTCAAAACCATGTGGAAAAAAGACTTCATTTGACAATTTCTGATTTTAATTTCCTTTTTGTTAAAAGCACACATGCCTCAAGCTAAGAACTATTACCTGTTTAAATCGTTGGGATGAAATATGCATGATTGTAACTTATAAGGTTTTATCTGTCCTTCAGGGTTACCTTAGCTCCTATAGAGTACTTGCTTATTACAAATACTAATTACTCAAATATATAATTATGGTCTACTGATAAGAGCAAGTTCAATTGCCAAAAATATCAAATGTGATTAATAGAGTGCAAATTTAATAACATTGTAAAGCTTTGTGTTTTATAATATTCATTATTCAGGAAAACATGAATTTGTTCAAATAGAAACGAAATCTGATGAACTAATAGCAGCACTGCCAGCTCTACTGAGTTTAATGTTTTATCATTACAAAGAATAATATTCACTATAAAACTCACAAAGATTTTATTTTAATACAATTTAAAATTATTTTTCATTTGCTTGAATGAGTCCAGTGATATTAATTCATTGCAATTGTCAACATGTAAAATAATAGTTGCTTATTTTTCTGCATATTTTGATTTTTAAATTGACCTTGATATTGATATGATATCAAACCTCGTACATCACAACCATTTGTGTGAAGACAGAAATTGAAATGCAGCTTGAAAAACAAATGAACAGCATGAATAAAAAACCTCATGATACCTCGTAGACACTAGTAGGAATCCAAATGGATCCCACAGAGTTGGTACATAGCTTATTTTATATCATAACTTTTTGTAAAATATATGTCTGGCTGCAGGAGGAGATGAAAGCTCATTGGCTAATTAACCAACAGTGCTGGATGAAGAAGGAACCCTTTATCTCAGGTCAGGGTTGGAATTTACAACCTTAACCTTGGGAAGTGTCTAGTAAGAGGGTGTGAAAGAAACTTAAAAATTTGTCTTTTCAAGTAAGTATTTTTGTGAAAGCATCTGTAAAAATGCTGGTTAATTTTAGTGAGCCTGAATAGTCAGCATGATCAATACTAAGTAAATACGATGTGTGGTGTAGACACTTTCCTCGCTTATAATTTAATGGAGTGCTTGTATTAATAATTTATATTACATGGGACGACTAATTGTTGATAACTGTTACAAATTATTAATGAGAAAGTAAAAACAAATGAATGAATTTATATTAAATGTCATATATAACTATACGATTCTTTAAAGCAAAAGTTGTAGTTTTATTTGTATTACATTTTAAGTTAGCATGCAAAGGTAAGGGACTTTTATAGCAGTTCCAAACAGGTCACTAGACTGCACTGTAATTCACCTCTCTCATGAACTGCCCTCCTTGCTTCTCTCTGGTCTCTCCTTTCCCCTATATACTCTCCCCTTCTGCTTTTAGATCACACATATCCTGTTAACCTCTTTCTTCCTCTCTCCCTCAGGAGCTGTTCCTATCATCTCTTAATTCCTTTCTAGTTTGATGATCTGTACAGACACACTCACAAACACACTCATGCTCATACACACTCATATCCACATGCCCTCACACATACACTCATACACACACTCAACACACTTACACTCACAACACACACACACATTCTCACACATAAACTAACACACATTCACACAATATACACACTCATATGCACATACTCAACACACATACGCGCACACACATATACATACAGACTCACAGTCATGTATGTGCAAAGATATTAATTATGTTTAACTTTCAGTCCATGTTCTGTGTGAGAGAATAATATAGCATTTGTTCAAGTCTGATTTCTATTGCTGAACATAATATTTCTATCCCCATCAATTTTCTTGAAACTGTCAATCTTTTCGTCCCCATAAAATCCATTCTGGGGCTGGAGAGATGGCTCAGAAGTTAAGAGCACTGACTGTTCTTCCAGATGTTCTGAGTTAAATTCCCAGCTACTGCATGGTGGCTCACAACCAGTAATGGGATCTGATGCCCTCTCCTGGTGTGTTTGAAGACAGCTACAGTGTACTATATACATAGAGTAACTAAATAAATATTTTTTTTAAAAAATCCTATTCTATGCAGGGGACAGATTTTCTTTATTCATTCATCTGCTGATAGACATCTAATCTGATATTTTTGCTTAGATATTATAATAGCACAGCAGTAAATACAGATATACAAGTGTATCTATGGTAGGGTAACCCGGAGTTCTTCATACAAGTACCCAAATTGGCACAGCTGGACCACAGGGCAGTTTTAATTTTAGTTTGAGATTGAGTACCACACCCATTTCCACAGTGGTACACACGTCTGCATCTACCAGCAAGGATTAAGGGTTCTTTCCTCAGAGTCCTCATTATGTGTTGTCAGTTTCCCTCAAAGGAAGCCATTCTGACTGAACTGAGCTCTCATCAGAGCAGTTTTGATTTTCCCCAATAGCTGGGGTTATTGAACCCTCTTTCGATTTATCGATCATTTGTACATTCCTTCATTTGATAATGGCTTCTTCAGTTAATCACCTGTGTGTTGACTAGTTAATAGTCTGGCTATTTACTTCATTAGTTCTTTATTTATATTAGATATTAATCCCATGCTTGATGTATAACTTAGCAGTCCAAAAACTTGGTAGTCCTACATTCTTAGAGCTATGGGTCTTCATTGATACATTCATCTATAAAGTACATATATAACAACAAAATCAAAATTTCTAGCTGCAGTGAGTTCGCACTGTTTTTCCTAGTACTGAAATAATTATTACAGAGTTTAATTTGATTTCTTAAGGTTTTACTCTGTATGTTTCTCTTTCATAAAGTGTTTATTTCAAATATTCCTGGCATATTTACTTTCATGTAAGATGAACATCTTGCTTCAAGTACTGTGAATACTTATTTTACCTGCTATATCTTTAAGTGTATAAAATATTAATAAATTATTAGCATATTAATATATTAGTTAATATATAACATATAGTAATAATATATCTACAGGTTAGTAAATAAAAAATATATTCTAAAGTCTTGATGCAGAAATAAATGTCATTAAATTGTACTTTCCCAAAATGTCAGGCTTGTCAATTTCTTAAGTATCAGAGGCAGTGACAACTTCCTTAAATACATAGCTCCAGGTCCCTGAAAAAATTTATGTGGCAAGTGTTAAGTTTTTTTTCTACTTTAGGAAACTTCTGAGAGAATTTTAATATGTACATTATAACATGTCACAAATCAACTGATTCTTTCCACAATTCCCTTTACAGAAAAAAAAAAAAGTGTGTAGGTGGTGACAGACTGTCCCATACTCCTAGCAGGTACACATACACCTGAGCATAGAGACAATTCTAAGGCTTATGTCTGCTCTTGACTTTTAAAGCAGTAACAGAGGCTCTAAGAATCTTCTAATGAATTAGTTTCAATTTCGAATTACCTATTCTAAGGCAGAGTGAGCCACAAGAACTCTAAGCCTGCACTTCACCCTCACATTCCATTGCTTCCAAGGAGAGTGCAAAGCTCAGTCTGACATAGGCAGAGGAACCCCAAATCTGTATGAATAGAAAGTAGGTTATATGATTATGACATCTGACTTCTAAAACAGTTAAGAAAAAAAAGAATGAAGTGAATGATCTTAGTTTTAGAATATTGCTATTTTGAGAATATTCACTGAAAATAGAATAGTCATTCTGCTTTACTGTAAAGAATTTCAGAAGCCATCCATACTAGCCCTCCTAGAGCTGAAATATGTCTCAGGTCTTAATGATACGTGGCTTTCCCCAATGGAATTCGTAATAGGATGGATTGGCACTTGGATGTTTGTTCTTAGGGGTTTTTCAAACATGGAGGGGGGCATAGTTAGATGGTTGTGTTTCAGAAAAGAACTAGATGGATAGCTGAGTCTGTGAATAAAATTATTCCCTCTGTGTTCTTTCTTATTTAGTTAGCAGGGGCTTTGTAGATTTTAGTTTTCCATTTCCTGCTTAACAGATTAGAGGCAAGTAAACAAAATTATCACAGGTTGCATAGGTAAAGGCACAAAATCGCACCCATTGTTTCTTTTTCTTCTTTTTCACACACCTACCTCTTCTAAAGAATAAAGAAAAGCAAATTATAATGAGGCAAATAAAAAAATGAAATATCATCTGCAATCAAATTGGACTGTCTTAGTTTCATGTGGAAAAGTTGCTCTTAATTCTATTACTTTTATGAGATAAAAGTGATTAAAATTATTGTAACTTGCAGTACATTTTGCAATTCTGTAACCTTTAAGCAGAAAAAATAGAATATGGAATGATACAGGTGGAGGTGATGTTTCTGCATTCATGTTTAAGATACCAAATTACTGAGGATATTTCTTGAACTAGGATGAATCACTGCAAATGCCCCCATCCCCTCTTCTGAGGTGCTTTTTAAAGTTACTGTTTTTTTTTTTTTCTGATTTCCTTTCACTTCAACTTATTTAAAACAAATCTTTAAATAGCCTCTAGAATAAAGAGTGTGTGAGCCATCATCATCTTCTTCAGTCGAGCAGAAAATTTTATTTTTGCTTCACTTTGATTTTCTGATTGCTAGTGGCTTGGTTAGCATTTAAAATCATGCAAAAGTATGCAGACATACGTCAACAAGCCCACTGCCTCTAAATGTCAAACTGACCTCAGTTATTGAAATCCCAGCCATTTTTATACTGCCCTTTTTGCACAATTTGCGATTGCCACTCAAGAAAGTGCTCATGCATAGTACACTCCCCCAAAGTGTAGAAGCTCCAAACCACTGTGAGTTTTGCTGTACTATCCACTGCAAGGAGATCACAAGCAATGGCAGAAGCCAGAGTCCTTGCAGAATGCAACCAGATGCCTTACAAATAACCTGTCAAAAACCTGCATAATGGCTCCATTGCAAGAATTTTATACAGAAAGTCTTCATTGAGCTTTGTCATTTCTGTTGTCTGTAAAAATGCCTCTATCCATTCTGTTCCTGACCTGAGGAAAGATAGCTATCATCGTGAGTTTGTTTGCAGTGGGTCAAAGGACTATTCACTCTACTTACGTAATTATTACTTAGAGTTTGAAATGTAGGAGCTGTTTTTCTTACCCGTCTACTAGTTTATAAGCCAAGTCAACCTTGCCTTTTACAACTCTACTGTTCCCACATCAGTATAAGAAAGAGGCCGTAGCTCTGTGAAGCACCAAATGCGTTGGGTTCATTGAATCATCATCTTGTATGATGTCCACAAACAGAGTCTTTAAAATGTTCTCACAACTTTACATCTCTAATCACCCCATGTAGTAGAAAGTATGAGCTGAGCCATTGGAAGCAGGAACACATTGTGAGTTGAGCCCAATTTCACATCTAAATATCAACGTGGGTGATGTGCCTGCTGCACTGGGAAAGATGCCCTCAAGCAGAAGAAGACAACAAGACCACTGAATTCATCTCAAGGACAATGGATTATGGTGAGTGAGGTAGGTAGTATGTCTATACTTAAGAAGTGTGCTTATATCTTGGATTTTAAATGAAACAGGAAGTATACAGTAGAGCCAGGTCACGGGGAAGAGCTTTACAACTATGTTCCATTGGAGGGAAGTCTCCATGGATGATGAAGATCACAGAACCTCTGAGGCATTAATTTTCTGGCATTAGCTCAGTGGTGTGGACAGTAGGATATGCCGATGGCAGTCATAATGGCAGGCATATATACATAATTTTTGCAAAGCTAGGCATAGTGGCTCATCTCTGTATTCTCAGAACTCCCCATGCTGAGGCAGGAGGACTTCCAAGAGTTTCAGGCCAGTGTGGGTTATGTAGTGATTTTTAAGGCCAGCCTGAGCTACAGGATGAGACCTATCTAAAGCAAATAAAACAAAGAAAAAAAATCCCTAACTTTTCCAAGCTACCTCTTGTTTACAGTAGATTGTAACTTCAGTTGTCTCCTGGTTTATTTTCCTTCCTGAGATCAGCCATAGGAACATCTTCCTATATGGTATTTGTGCAGCCTGGAATTTGGGGAAACCCTACTAATTAAGGTCACAGTCTACCACATCTGGATAGTACCACTGGGCTCAGTGCAAAGTGGAGGACTCTTTACCATCAGGGCTTCCCCTTCCCTGGGGATTCTGAACCCCTAACCCTTCTACTTGGGGAAGGTAAAGTACTTTTGGCAAACCTACATGATCAACTTCTCTTTCCTGATAAGAACATGCCCAGCAAGACCTGGGATTCCTGAAATGCCTCTCCATACAAATGAGGCATTCCTAGTAAATTCCAGCGAATGATTTTACATGTACCCTGAAAACTCCTTCTCTAAGGTTCATAGGTAACCCTAGTTCACCCCGAATAAAAAGTATGTGTACAAACCCACCCCAGACAAAGGTATGCACACAAGTTAAGATCGTCTAAGAGAGCTGTTTCATCAAAATCAGTAGAGAAGGCCTTCTCTTCCCACCCCTGGCACTCATTCCCAGCTGCACCAGGATCCTGTAGACCCCACCAGTTCTGAACTCTGCTTCATCCTTCCAGCCTTGTGTCCAGATACATTTCAAAGTTTGTATATCCTTTAAACAAAGGAATAATTTGAAGAATAAAGTAAAAATGTACACTATACATAGTTCTGATTTTTTTAATTACATTTATTTTTGGTCCAGTTCTCCTTTACTTTAACCTGAGTCTTCTAGGTGTTGTTATTCTTATGGGTTAGTCCATTCAGTCTAATGTTCTTAATGTCAATGGCTTGAGCTGCCATGTAGATCTCTGCATAACACACCACGAGTTCATCTCCTCTTTTGTTGTTGCAGGGTCCACTATACTAGATCAATACAGATGACAAACATTTATTGTAATTATGCTGCTACTGATTGGCCAGGGCTGCAGAACAGACTTGGGAGCTGAACTATGACCCTGAAGACTTCGTACAGCACACTTAAAAGATAAAACCATGAAGCTGGGGGAGCAGGGTGGGCTGTAGCAGTGTCCAATCACATTTTGACATAAGGAGTTGGGCAAGGGAGTTTCCATCAATCAGGATAAGAATAGGTTCCTGGCTTAAAAACATGAACTTAGTGTGACCCAGCCAGCAAGATGGAGATGTCGTCCTTGAGATGGCGGGGTTCTGACAACTGTTCCTTACAAATTGTTTCTGAAATACGTGGACTCAGACAACTGTTTCCTTACACAGAAGTTGCTCAGCTATAAGGGACTCCTGAACTCCCTGGGCCTGGGACTTTGAACTTAGTTTCTCCCTATGATTAAATGAAGTCTGAAAATGAAATGGTGGTATTTAGAATAAATTTCTTTTGCTTTTTCCCCCAACACTGTCACCTATAAGAGCTGTCCCAACACTAGAAGCTGTCCTTGTTACTGTTTACTGCTATGGGCAGATACCATGACCAATATAACACACAAAGGTAGGCATTTAATTTGGGGTATTTGTATACAGTGTCAGAGAGTGAGTCTGTGAGCATCATGGTGGAGAGCATAGTGGCAGACAGGAAGGCAGGTGCCAGAGCAGTCACTAGGAGCTCATGTCTGATCAGCAAATTGTAGTCAGAGGAAGAGGGACAATAAGGGGGGGGGAGGAGACAGAGAGAGACAGAGACAGAGAGACACAGAAAGATTATGCCTGTGCCTGTGCCTGTGCCTGTGCCTGGCATGAGCTTTTGAAACCTCAAAGCTCACCCCAGTGAAATATCTCCTCCAACAAGACCACACCTCCTCCAAGAAGATCACACCCCCTTGTCCTTCCCAAACAGTTCCACCAACTAAAGGCAAAAAGCAAGGCTATAAGCCTACAGGGGTCATTGTTAGGCAAACCACCTGTCTTAGGGTTTTACTGCTGTAAACAGATGCAAGTCTTCTAAAGGACACTTCATTGGGGCTGCCTTACAAGTTCAGAGGTTCAGTCCATTATCATCAAGGTGGGAGCATGGCAGCATCCAGGCAGGCATGGTGCTGGAGAAACTGAGAGTTCTACTTCTTCTTCTAAAATAGCTGGAAGAAGACTGACTTCCAGGTAGCTAACAAGAGAGTATTAAAGCCTATGCCCACAGTTCTACACCTACTCCAGCAGGGCCACACCTCATCCAAGCATATTCAAACTACCACACCACTGGTCATACTTTAAAGCTTTGTGGAATCTAGAACAAATCATAATACGTAAAGCCCAGAGAATGTTCAGCTCCATTTCAGAAGTATCCTTTCGATGACACGGAACCTGGATATTTCTCTTGTATTTGAGAAATATTCGGGTTACAATCCAAAGTCTTTCTTAAGCCTTGCCCTCGTCTACCTCTCTAGTTGGAATTCCTTTCAGGGAAACATGTCTTGAAAGGCTACACTTCTCACTGTGTTTTTCTTTAAAGAACAAAAACCTTCGAGAGGAAGTAGAGTCCATGATTTTTCTTCCTGTTTCACCTTTCAAAAAAGTCTTATATCATAGCCTGGCTCTTGTATTTCTTAGACTCACTCATCTTCTCGTTGTACCCCAGGTTTCTGGTCACTCATGCCTTAGGGGTGAAGTTGGTGCTGCTCCTCTATTCTTGACCTTGTGTTAACTGATACAAGGCTTTAAGATCTTTCAAAATTTAACAATATATTCCTATTTTTGTTGTTGGTGGTGAAATTACTTGACTTCCAGAAACCAGTGCTCAACAAACATGTGATATCAAAAATTATCACGTTGCAATTTTAAAGCTTCATCAACAGTTACCTGCTACTCTTGAAAACTCTGCATCCTTCTCATGGTACCACTGTAAGATGTTGAATGATAAAAAGTGTATCCTTATCTTGTTCATTACCTCTTTTCTAATACCCAGTACAGACCCTGCATATACTATTTTTGAATCATGGAAATAATATTCAGTTTTTACAGATCCCTATCAACAGAGCCTTGGCCTCTCTTGAGCAGGAGTTAGGAGTATCCAGAATATCTTATTCTAATGTGAATGGGGAATTTTGTACTGTTATAGGAAGAGCTACAAACATCCAGTGGCAGCTGGGGCTGGGGAATCTCCTGATGAATTATCCATTCCTAAGTGGTCGGCCCTAAAAAACTATACATAAAAGCAACATTCAATGGAGAAGGCCATGCATTAGCAAGATAGTGGAGGTATAAGGGTGGAGGTGGACCAGGAGGAAAGGGCAGGGTAAAAATGTTGCAAATGTAGTGCTTATACATGAAATTTTAAAACATTTTAAAAATTAAAAAAAAAAAAAAGCAGTACATGGAGTATAATTGAAAACATGATGACTTTATGCAAATTCTGACCTACTTATACTGAGGAATATTCATATTTAGAGAGAAAGGATGAAAAATAAGATCTCTTGCTTAAATAAGGAAAATCCAGTCACAAATAAACGCACCATTGAAATATGTCATCTGACATCCCATACTTTATCTAGTCTTTAACAAGCCATGGCAATTTTTTTTTCTTCAAAACTTTTATGTGTTTCCAAACTTCAAGTTTTCTCAGTTAGAAAATATTTATTAATGAATAATTTCTAACTACATATTCCTAAAATGCACTTTTATTTGACCTCTTACTGAGGGAAGTCACTAGTTGTCTGTGCCTGTGACTGTGCTATCACTAACCGAAAGCCAGCGTGAGCCTAGGACACCCACAGCTATCTCATGGAAGGGATTCTGGATTTGTGAGAAGATCCAGCTGTTAGCTGTTTCAAAGCTATAGAGGGCTGTCGCGATGATAGCAGAGGTTTCGGCATATATCACTGCAAGACATGCAAAGGCGCAGATGACAGACAATAAACCTTTTCATGAGCCCATTATCAGAGGAAATTCAGAATTCTCCTTTATGCAGTTTAAATATATTATTTAAATTAACATTAAACAAAATGAAAGTTAACAACCATCCCTGAAAGATCCAGAGCTGCTTAACACATGTGATTGGTTCTTAGAGGCAACACGCACATCAATTACTTCAGATATTATGTCCTAGCCTTTAGACATATGCTGAATACTGCTAGTACTAAAGAGCAGTATTTAATCCTAAAATAGACCCTTGCCTCTGAGGGACAGGAACACAAACATACATGTAAAACCACAGAAGAGCGATTCCTCCCAACTCCAAGTATCAAGAGGAGGAAAGGAGGCAATGATATCTTTACTCCAAATTATCAACATTTACTAAATCTACTCAAAAGAAGTGAAGAATTAACAAACGACTTTGTAGTATAATTAAGAAGTCAAAAATCCATAGGACTCCATTAAACTAAACCAATTTCTTCAATACATCTTTAACTATGGACCTGGTACTTAGTGGCAATTGAGACAAAGAATTTAATTACCTCAAGCAATATAGATTTAAAGATAGACAGTATAGGCACAGAAAAATGAAGAATGTAAGAAGACAGGAAGGGACATAAACAAGATGCAAAATGCCAGGATTAAGTGCCACATAATATTGTAATATAGTTTACTTTATTGATTAGTTTTTTAAAAAAAATAATTTGTTTTTCTTAGAACTAAAGTATAACCATATTTTCCAGTTTTCTTTAATGTCATTTGAGCCCTTCAATTTAAACTTCAGTGTAGATAAAGCCAACAAAATGATTCATCTCACCCAGACTGGAGCCCAGGTTTATTACAGCATCATGTTCTAGATATCTCATGTATGTTTCTTGACTCCACAATGACAAACACAACCTCAGTAAAAACCTTGAAATGATAGAGATGAATGGCAATAGGACAACAGTAAACACACAGTTTTTGACTTTATAAGTACAAGGTAAACTTCCTTCAATTTTGAGACATTTAGGTTTTTGTTTGTTTGTTTGTTTTGAGAGAGGGTTTCTCTGTGTAGCCTTGGCTGTCCTGGAACTCACTTTGTAGACCAGGCTGGCCTTGAACTCAGAAATCCACCTGCCTCTGCCTC
>NC_034598.1:37878914-37882183 GCF_900095145.1 Mus pahari
CCAGTCTCAAGATTAGGTTCACTGGTGAGCCTTCCAATTCTGGATTGTAGTTCATTTCAAATATAGTCAAGTTGACAACCAGGAATAGCCACTACAAAGATATAGACATAAATTAGATATAGATATAGAAATAGACATTAATATAGACATAGATATAGACATAAATGAAGACATAGATGTATGTGGATGTAGATAAATATATAGATATAGATAGATATGGATATAATTATGGATATGGATATATATAGATAGATAGAGATATGGGTATGGATATAGGAAAAATAGATAGATAGATAGATAGATAGATAGATAGATAGATAGATAGATAGATAGATAGATAGATAGAATCAAAATGACTTGGGATCTAAACAGAAACAGCTTTCAAAACACAATTTAAATGCTTAGCCAATCCTCGTTAATCAGAAATCAAGTTACAGACCTTTGACAAATATCTTCTGATTTACCTTTAGTTTCTTCAATAAACCATTTTCTAGAGAACTACCAAAATTTGTGTATAGAATGTACAAACAGATCATTTTTTTAAAATCTGGCTTTATCCTGAAACCATACCAAACAGAATGAAAATCGCACTCTTTAAAGCTCACTGTCTGACCATTTTTCTTAATTCTAAAGTCACATGTAACTTACAAGTAAAGAACATCTATTGGCCTATCCTAGAGATACCTGACCCCTTTCCCACCACTGATTTCCTCAGAAGCCTGGGAAAGAGGGAGGCCTCAGGGAGTGGGTGTGACTGGGGGGGGGGGGCTGAGCCTACCTGAGACTCCGAGCAGTGGGAGATATGGAGCCTGAACTGGCCACCTCCTGTAGCAAATCAGGACTCCCAGAGGGCACCAACCCACCGCCAAAACCTTCAACCCAAAATGTGTCCTGCCTACAAGATGTGCAAGGACAAAGATGGAGCAGAGACAGAGGGAATGGCCAACCAATGACTGGCCCAAATTGAGACCACCCTATGGTCAAGAACCAATCCCGGGCACTATTAATGATACTCTCTTATGCTTGCATACAAGAGCCTAGCATAACTGTCCTCTGAGAGTCTCCTGGATGGAAAAAGATGCAGGCAACCCCAGTCGAACATCAGATGAACCTCCGGGAGTTTTGTTGAAGAATTGGGGAAGATTGAGGAACCAGAAGGAGATAGGGATTCCACAAGAAGTCCAACAGAGTCAGGTAACCTGGGGCTCCCAAAGACTGAATCACCAACCAAATGGCAAGCATAAGCTGGACCTAGGCACCCTGTACATATATGGCAGATAGCAGCTGTCCTTGAATCTGTTGCTTGCCTGTGGGTCCCATTTCCCTAACTGGCCCACCTTGTCTGGCCTCAGTGGGAGATGATGTGCCTAGTCCTGCAGTGACTTGATGTGCCAGAGTGGGGTGATACCTAGCAGGGGGCTTTCCCCTTCTCAGAGGAGAAATGTATGGGAGAATGAGGGAAGGGACTGGGACAAGGGGGTGTGGGTGCTGGGGGGAGAGGTGACTGATGCTCTGGTCTCTGGTCAGGATGTAAAGTGAATAAATAAATATGAGGAAAAAAAGAGAAGATGAATTGTGCACTGAATGAAGTCTCCTATAGAGCCTTTGAAGCTGTGGGAGTCTCCTGAACTGAGTCAGTCGGCAACTGTGTGCATCCCTCCACAGATGAAAGGCTACCACAGTGTGGATCTGAACCTCCCTTTGATGAATGCAGGACAGAGGAAACCGTATTCTTCTTGTAACCTATGTTGCTTAGCGAATCTCAAGCCTATAGTGAAGAACTGTCACAGACCCTTGCGATGGATATCCCATATCTGAAAAAATACCTCCTAAGTGGAGAGAATGAGGAAACAAAGCCCAAGCCTTTAATCCCAGCACTCGGGAGGTAGAGGCAGGCGGATTCCTGAGTTCGAGGTCAGCCTGGTCTACAAAGTGAGTTCCAGGACAGCCAGAGCTATACAGAGAAACCCTGTCTCAAAAACAAAAACAAAAACAAAACAAACGAACAAACAAACAAACAAAAAATGAAAACAAAGCCCATTTCAAATGCATTTTACAAATACCAACTGCCGTGGATGAGGCAAACAATCTTCATGTGATTGCTGATAAGCAATGACTAGGGTCAAGCCTTCTGATGGAACTGGCGCTGTGTGGGCTCTGGCTCCTGAAACTTCAAGGACTGTAGGGTTAAGTCAAGCATGAAAGACCGAGTTCTCAGCTAAGCCCTTGTGATTGCCAGGCTGCCTTCTCAAAAGGCATTACCTGCATCTTTGAAAGGACAGAATTGATGCTGTAATCCCTCTATTCATGTCAGAACTTTCCGGGGTGGCGAGATGGATATTTTAGTTGAAGTGGATTATGTTTACTGAGTATGAACCTAAGATAACTTACTTGTTTATTAGCAAAGCTGAAACATTAGTCCCTGACCAAACTTTGGATGGAAGCAGACTTGTCTAGTGGAGTTGTTTCCTGCCTACTTATAAGGGTGCAGTTTGTGCAGCCTGACACTAGTGTCTCAGACCGCAGCGAGATCAAACACTGGTGATTATTTAAGCTCATCAAATATATCTACTACTTTAAAGTACACGTTAGAGTAACGTATAAACAGTAAGAAGGAATTAGTGATGTCTTACCATCAGAATGCGTGAAAACTAAGTTCAGATACAAACATCTTTCCACTATAGTCCCCAGTACTTCAACTGCTGACAGTGCTCTTAAAAGCCCTGGTAACTTACAAGTTAAAACCAACACTGATGTCCTTCAGGGTGGGATGATGAATATGCACATGAAAGGTAAGCCTGGATGTTGGCTCTTTCCTTTACTAATTGTATCTCTCTCAGTACTAGATTTGAGCCTTCTGTGTATCTCCAAATCATTACTGTAGATTTGTAACTATCATACAAACTAAATACTTGAACTACAAACATCATATTAAATGAGCTAACGTGAGCAAGTTTACTTTAAGACCCATACATGCTTCATAAGTACCAGGGCTGGAATTGTGAAAGCCAAGCTGCCTTGTAATTAGACACATTAGTAAAACTACACTTCATCCCATTCTATAAAGGTCTTCTCAAAGAGTCAGCTATTGCACTGCCTCTAATTCTCCAGATTTAGGCCCTTTAAAACATCTCTTGATGAATTTGCAAATCGCCNTTTCTAACTCTGTGAAGAATTGGGTTGGAATGTTGATGGGGATTGCATTGAATCTGTAGATTGCTTTTGGCAGGATGGCCATTTTGACTATGTTAGTCCTGCCAATCCATGAG
>NC_034598.1:37884516-37905361 GCF_900095145.1 Mus pahari
AAAAATAAAAATTATAATAATAAAAAAATCTCTTGATCTTTTCAATCTGCTATTTTTATCTGGTTATCCTCAAATATTAATTACAATATGTGTATTCTGTTCACTTGCAGGTAACATAGAGCCATTAACAAACAGAAAGAGGTTTTTTGTTGTTGTTTTTGGCTTTTTTTTTCTTTTTTATGTGGATCTGGATAGATCTGATGCTTACAGATGATCAAGTACAATTGCTTTTCTATTGGTGACTAATACCACACATGACTGAAATTAAATTTGTTGAAACCCCCTAGGAACCCATGACAGTTGCATAGCAGATAACTCACTCTTCAACCCTGGAACACTGCTTGACAGTGATGACTTCAAAATCTCAGAAGTTACTTCTGAAAGGAAATATAGAGAATTTCATATGCCTTGTTCCTTTGTTTAAACAACTATAATATGTATAGGGTGTAGGTGATTGCATTTGGAACTTGACTATCTGCAACTGACACAATAGTTCTCTTAGAGCTTTGGAAGTCATATTTTGTACAATAAAAGGGAAGAAAATTTACATAAGTACAGAAATATATTAATGGGATAAAATAATATACTAGGATCTCATAAACAATTAATAAGCAGTCTGGGTTTTTAATAGTCCTGAATGATTATTTTTTTGCAATAGATTATGCTAGTCAATTATTTTTAAATTGCATCCCAATTTTCATCATACACAGATGGATTATGAGACGAGAGTCAAAAGAGTGCTCCAGGTAAGAAATACTAAACATGTGATATTAAGATTTGAGAAACGTATTTCAACTAGTTTATGAGCAATTGTTTACCATTTGAAATCAATGAAAAAATAAACAGTGGGATTCTTCTAATGTAGAAAATAGTAAATGAGTGTCAGATAAAAAATAGAAAAAAAAAAGGCAAAAGAAACAGTATCTCATTCCAATCATTATTTTCTGTGGAGTTACATCTTCGAGATTCTCACATGTCTTTATGTGATCATCTTGAGTAACTGATGCGACTGGGAACCAGTGGCTTGGGATGTGAATAACAATGGCTGTGAGCTAAGTCAACATGAGCATTTGCGTCTACATAGAAGAGAGGGAGCTGAAAAGGTCATTGTCATAGGGAATGTGTTGGAGCACTCATCATTAACTATTCTTTGGCTCAATATACCGATAGCTGTTTACATACATGACTATACACACTTATGTATGTACATGGTAGCACATTGCCAGGTCTGGCATGCCCAAAGAAAGAATGGTACAACAGAATTCTCAACCCTGGAGCAGGTCCAGCAGGGTATGGGTCTTCTCAAGTACTGACAGCTGTTGTAGGCATAGGATTGTTTGTATAATAATGTGTGTATTTTACTTTATGTTCCTTCTTTGGGGAATGTTCTCTCTGCCAAGGTTAATGACTCCATGATAATCAGAAATAACACAATTCCCAGAATTGAGAGTATGCCCGGTATTCCCCAGCAAACTGGTAATGCTTCAGGACAGCCCTTAAGGGTGTGGGAAAGAAATCTGAAAACATGAGTTCAGGAATAAATAAATCAATGTAAGATGGGTTCTTTACAGGATTTCTCAACTGTGCAAAATATAAGGATGCAATATGAATTGGATGAGGGGTTTCCCAGACCAGAAAGATCAGAGGCAGCTGTACTAATGAGCCAGCTTTGTCAGAAAGATGTTACAGAAGGAGATAAAGAGATTAAGGGAGAGGTGCACTCAGGGCAAAATCTCACCCAGCTAAGCTTACTTTTTATATTTGCAGTTGATCAAGGAATAGTGTGGATTTTTAATCTGGAATAGACTATAATCCAGAAATGGAGGGCACACTTGTCATCCAGATTTTGAGCGCAGAAGATAAGGGCTTTTGATCTTGAGGGATGGTGGCCATGAAAAACTTAGTCCCAGGCATGGTGGTAAAGACCTTTAATCCCAAGAGACAAATGCAAGCAGATTTCTGAGTTTAAGACCTGCCATGGACAGAATAAGTTCTAGGTGAAGTAAAGCTTAGGTTCAGGTGTGGTTGTACACACCTTTAATCCCAGCAGCACCCAGGGGACGGAGCCATGCAGACCTCTGAGCTCAAGGTCTGTCTGCAGAGCAAGTTCCACGAAAGCCAAGCTGAGGCAGTAAAGAAATTGGAAAATAGAAAGCTGATGATAATGTACTAGAACAAGGGGGCCATGTTCCAGCTCTTGCAAGCTGCAGAACTTGGCAGCCTTGACCATGTGACTCTGGGTTTAGAGTCAAGGGGCTAAGGTCATAAAATGCTGATTCATTTGAAATGATGTAAAAGATACCTAGGGTAAATGATTAAAGTGATATGCGAAGTTCATGTGAGCTGAAGCATTGCCTTTATTTTCTGTTTTTGCTTTTGTAACAATGCAATATATATGATGTATATCATATATATATATGTTGAATACCATATGTGTATATATATATGTGTGTGTGTGTATATTTGTGTGTGTTTGTGGGAGAGAGAGAGAGAGAGAGAGAGAGAGAGAGAGAGAGAGAGAGAGAGAGAGAGAACTTATTTATTCACTGTTAGATAACCTGCACGTGAAATGGAGTACTTAATATGTGTGCTGATGGGTAATTGTTCTACAAAACATTTTAAAATGTGCATTACAAAATACTTATATAACACACTCAGTATTGATCCTGCCATCAATAAAAGCTAAAATCCATTTCAATGACTTTAATATGGAATACAACTTATAAAAGCATGCATTTAATTCAGAATGTGTTTGAAGTAGCTTTCTGTGTTCCGCTCTTTTAAACAACTTTACCTCCCAGGCTTACATGGTTGACTGGACTGTGCAGTACAAAGAATGGCAACTTTGGAAGATCTTCTGATTCTATAATTATAAATATTAGGGTTTTTTTTGCTTTTCTCTCTCTCTCTCTCTCTCTCTCTCTCTCTCTCTATATATATATATATATATATATATATATATATATATATATATATATATATATATATATATATATATATATATATATGTGTGTGTGTGTGTGTGTGTGTGTGTGTGTGTGATTTATATGTCAATGTCAATAGCAGTTATGTTTATAATGGCAGAATAAAGCAGAATCATGTCAGTCTATCAACTTGACTAAATAAAAAAATATGGTATGGTTGCTCAAAGGTGGATAATTTCACATGGAGAAATGAATAGAGAAGAAATGAAATATTCCTGTAGATTAGTTGCAATGTGGATAATAAATGATACCATGTGGCTTGCTTCTGCATACAATAAACACTCAGAAATAATAGCATATTTACATACAATCCAAAATTTTTAATGTCTAGGCTTAGTATGTGAAGAAGCAACAACTGTGTGTGGCAACTCAATTGTGAGTAACACTAATTCTCTAAATTTTTATCATCCAGGATAAGATATACCATCCTTGAGCAACCAGCCAGCATTCAAATTTCTTAGTGACTGTGACAGAAAAGAGGTGATCCTGACTTGGAAAAAGGAAGTTCTCAGCACCTACGTAAGTCTGCAGTGACATCCTTCTGAATGTAATTTAACTCATAGGAAAAAAACATGCTATTTTAGCCAACTAATGTTGACTTAGAAAACAAATAAATGCAAAATGAAGAAGTCACAGTGGGTTACCTGGGAAAATGGAAGCAATTTGCTGCCATGAACTTGAAGAAGCAACATTGTATCACACAGGGCAGAGACTCCAGGGAGAAACCAGCCAGACTGCTTCTTGTCTTCCAGCACACATTCTAAAGGCCTGGTGGTGAAATCATTAGGAAGTGTGATGTAGCCATCTTACAGCAGAGAAGGGAATCAGGTGCCAGAGTACATGCCGAAAGAAGGGAAAAGCAGAAAATGGATAGAGAGAATGAGGTCCTATCTACTGGATAAATCACACACACTGCTACTTCCTCCTGGAGACAAATAGGAAATGCAGTAGCTCTACTGATAAATGCAGCTGGCATTGTGATTAGCTACTCTCCAGTGGTTGAATACATATTGAAATGTATAGAAAACAAATATAGCATCAGATAATAAAACATTGTAGCCAGGAATTGTGATAAACACTAGTATTCTTCAGCTCATGGGGAGTGGTCCTGGAAGATGCAGACTCCCTAGCCTGCCTGGGTTACATAGTGTATAATGAGCCTCACTTCAGCCTGGGATGCAGAGTGGGTGCCTGTCTCAAAATAAGAGAACAACAAAGACAACTGTGATGTTGCATCCATCTATGGGGGAAAAATATTGGTAATCTAACTTACAAGGAGTTGTCTATCCCAGCTTTTGTAAACAATGGTAGATATCATACTAACAAACTGTTGTTTTTTAATATTTAACTGTATTGGTTTTATGTTCTAATGTTTTATGATTAATTATCCAATTAAAGAATGAATTCTGCAATTGTAGTCATTAAATATCTTTCAAGAGGGAATTCTGCTGAACAGTCATCTTTTATAAATCATGTTTTTTTTTGTTTGGGTTTTTTGTTGTTGTTTTTTGTTTTTTAGGGTATTTTTTTTCTCTGACATGATTCAAGCCTTCAATTCATGTAAACTGAAGCATTGTCTTTATTTTCTGTTTCTGTTTTTATACAACACTGAAATCAAACCCAAGGCTTTTCTACTCTCTCCCTCGGTAACCTCAACCGCTAAAATTCAAATTAATTGAAGATAATATTCCTTCCTGTTACTGGATGAACATTGAATCATACTAATTTATTCAGTCACGGACTCCCATGTGACTGGTGTGTATCAGTTATGCTGAGATATATTCAAATTTTAGTTTCTTACAAGCATCTATCTTCTTTATGCTTTATCATGTCGTATTTGAAGGCGGTTACTCCCTCCAGGCCTCTGTTCCACAGTTTCTCATGAGCTACAGCTAAGCACAATTCTCCTGGAAAAGGCAAAGCTTATTTATTGAATAAATGCAGCTTCTTGTACAGCAGAACATATGGAGATCTGGGCTGTGGTTTGTAGAGTAGCTGTTCCCTTTGGAAACGCAGAAAAATCTCAGGATTCAAGAATCTTGGATGGCAAGAATATTTCTTGCTGTATGTGAAAGCTTAATGTATATGTTGTTTGGTTGGCTGTTAGAAATTAGGAGGCTCTTTTAGGTGGTTTTGTTTCACCAATAGGCTTCCACTTAAAAAGTGTAGGCTTCTACATCAGAAAGAATATTCTCAAACAAGTTTGAATACATCAAATTGTATTTTATGCATCCTTGCACTTTTGAATTAGTTCATCCTGCATAGGAAAAAAAACAAAAACAAACAAGCAAAAACAAAAACAAAAATATTCCAAAAACCTTAACTAATGACTTAAGTACCTGGCTAGAATATGAGGGACCCTGACTGAGTCTTGTCCAGAGGAAAACCATAGTGCTAAAAGGGAATGGTTTTTGTCATCTGCGAAAGCAATTACATACACAGATACACAGACATGCACACAGACACACAGAAACATACACAGAGATATTACACAGACACACAGACATGCATACAGACACAGACATACACACATACACAGATGCAGACACACAGAGACATACAGGTATGCACACAGACATCCAGACACACCCACAGGCTTGCACACAGATACAGATACACACATACACAGACATGCACACAGACACACACAGAGAGACACACACACACAGACATGCACACAGAGAGACACACACACACAGACATGCACACACACACATAGACATGAACACAGATACAGACATACACACAGACACACAAAGACACACACAGACATGCACACAGACACAGACGCACACACAGTCATACACACATACACACACACAGACATGCACACAGACACACACAGACACACACACAGAAACACACAGACACCCACACACATACACATACACACACTCCCACACACACACACTCAGTGGTATTTATGAAGTCTCAGATCAGTAGCAAGAATGTTCAATGATATCTGTGCTCATGGTGGGATGCAATTCCAGTGTTTCAATCCTACACACACGCAGTTGTCTGTTCCAATAGCATGATAAGGAGCCCTCATCCTGAGGTAAAGCAGTGTCTGAGTCTTAGGCAGCTGTTTGGAATGTCTTACCAGACCCCACAGAGATGTCTAAAGAGCGTTCCTTCCCTCATAACTCTTATTTTCTGTTTCTTGTTCAAGGAATTCACCCTTATTGGCACCAGGGAGCTACAATCTCTTACTATTTCATTCCAGTAGATTACTAGGTTCTGGTTGAACTCATTTCTAGGAGCTGGAGTCAACATGATTCTGCAATCAAATGTTATGATTACCTCGAGGTCACCTTGTGACATTCTGTTCTGTAGCCTCTGTCCTGCAGAATCTACTGTCCCAAACAGAAAATAGCTTTCCCACATTTATACTTATTTATGACAGGACACCTCATCAGATCCGATCACTCCACTGCAGACAGGAGCGAGAAACTCATGAGTATTTTTTTAATTGAAATCACTCTTCCACCAGGGGATTTCATTTACACTTTAAATGAAAATGTGAAAATATTTTATTTACATAGACAGATAAAAAACTTGCAGGCTTGATTAGTTTGTGCAGTATATAATTAGCTTTCATTTCATTAGAAGAAACATTTGGGGAAAAACCAGAGTGAAACTGCAGAACTAATATTAATTAAGATTCTTTCAGTGTGTGGGCATAATTAGGAAAATATAATGTTGTAATATTACCTTAGTCTACTTGAAAGAATATATGCAAAATAATAATACTGATACACAATTGGTTTGGTATTTCACTCTTAAAATTGTGTCTCTGTCTTGTACTTATGTGACTTGGTTTATTTATAGATTTTATCAGAGCAGACATCACTATTATATATTATTTCTGAACATTTCTCATGCGTTCTGAGCTGGAATGGACAAAGTGGGAGTTTTGGATTCCTTCTGCACTAAAAACCTGAGAGCAAATGTCAGTGGTTAGCCACTTACAGGCGGGCTAAATTAAAAGCAGAACTGCCAGACTTTACACCTTTTCTTTGCATATGGCCATTTTATGATCAGAACTAAGTGGCCAGGGTCAGAGGTTATATATTTTCCTCCTCTTCTTTTTCCCAGTTATAAACCTTAAACGTTAGTACTATATAATAAATTCATGCACCTTTCTTTGCCATTAGCAATCTGAGAGTTATACTTTTAAAATATAATTTCCTAACACATTTAATTATTTTTCCAGGAAAAGTGTGACTGTACTATTTTAGTTGTGCACAGCTGATTCTACTGACTCTCTGAGTTTTGCACTGGGTGTCTCTATTCCAGGAGTGGCTGGAAAATTTACAAATCTCCATTACGTTCCCAGACAAGTCATCCTGAACATGGAAGACCACTCTTTGCAGTTCCAAAGCTACTGATATGAACAGAATATAACTCACTTGCAAGTTTATTGCACAAAACATATTTTAAGTTGGAAAAAAAAAAAACACCTGTATTTAAATTTCAAGGGTCAAACTCAATTGTCTGGCAAAGTAATTCAAGCAGAAAAGGTAGTTCACTAGTGAATCTATAGGATGTTTAACGAATTATAAAATGCAATATTAGCCAAACTATTTGACTTCAAATATTGTCTTTCTTACAGGCAAAAAGAAGATATTGTAAAGAAATGCACCTTTAAGAGGTTTTGCTAAATTGCTTACTATTTAATTGCATTACAATCTGAGATTCTTGAATGTAAAAAATTTTTTTTCTTCACATTTGTAGAGCGGTGTTAGCTAGTTGAAGCATTTGGTACAGACAGTTCTAGAGACGCTTCTAGGTGATTTTACTGCAGCTCACATAGGTGTGCACAAATCATGGCAATCTTGTAATGCCAGAAGTAATTTGGAAAAAAACCTTCATAAAGTTTACTTAAAACTGTAGAGATCATGGTGAAGCATGTTGTAGATATTTGTTGTAGATCATAGAGGAAAACTTCATTTACAAGTATTTTTCCTGTCCAAATAGTCACATCAAATAATAATGCTTGTGTTGCCATAGCAACTAATTGGAAAGTTTAAACCAAATATGGTTTTTAAATAAAGGGTGAACTTCTTACTTGTACTTAAATTTTAAAACATAGCTTTTGCCCTGAATCATTTTTTTTCAAAATGCTGTATCTTTTGAATGTATCTACAATTTGAATTTTTTTCATTTTATTGTTTTATCTATTTTCATTTCATCTGTTGCCCCCTTCCCTCCCAGTGCCCCATCCAAGAGTTCTTCACACCATCTCCCTCCCCTTTGCCTCTGTGATGGTGGGTGTTATCTACCTGATCCCCTACCCCTCTATTCCCCCCCCCACACACACACACACTATCCCCTTGCATCCCCCTTCCCTGGGTCATCAAGTCTCTACAAGATTAGGTGCATCCTCTCCCATTGAGGCCAGACCAGGCAGTCCTATGCTACATATATGTCAGGGGCCATGAACCAGCCCATGCATGTTCTTTGGTTGGTGGCTTAGTCTCTGGGAGCTCCTAGGGGTCCAGGTTAATTGGTCTTCCTATGGGGTTGCCATCCCCTTCTGCTCCTTCAATCCTCCCCCACAGCTCTCCCATAGCCCCCCCACCCCAGACCTCAGTCCAATGGTTGGCTGTAAGTGTCTGCATCTGTCTCAGTCAGCTGCTGGTAGAGTTTCTCAGAGGACAGCCATGCTAGGCTTCCTATCTGCAAGCACAACATTTCATCAGCAATCTAGTTATTTTGTTTGTTTGCTTTTGTTTTTTGTTTTTTTGTTTTGTTTTGTTTTTTCAAGACAGGATTTCTCTGTGTAGCCCTGGCTGTCCTGGAACTCACTCTGTAGACCAGGCTGGCTTCAAACTCAGAAATTCGCCTGCCTCTGCCTCCCAAGTGCTGGAATTAAAGGCGTGCACCACCACGCCCAGCAGCAATCTAGTTTTAATAGCATCCATATGTGAGATTTGCTTGCTGATCAACCACATACATGGGTATCTTAGTCAAGTGTTCGATTGCTGTGAATAGACACCATGACCACGGGAATTCTAATAAAGGAAAGTATGTAATCAGGGTAGTTTACATAGCTTACAGTTTCAGAGGTTATGTTTACTATCACTGTAGTTCGAAACGTGGCAACACACAGGCAGACATGGTACTGGAAAGGTAGCTACATAAAGATTGGCAAGCAGCAGGAAGAGAGGGGGGTGCAAGGGAGGGGAGAGGAGAGGAGAGGGAGACAGGGAGAGGAGTGGGGGGGGGGGAGAGGGAGAGGAAGAGGGAGACCAGGCCTAACTTCTTGAGCATTTGAAACTCCAAAGTCCACTCCCAGTGACACACTTCTTCCAGTAAGGCCACACCTCCTAATTCTGGTCAAGCAGTGTCACTCCCTAAAGAAGGAGCCTTCAAATCTTTGGGGGCCAACGGTTGCCATTCTTATTCAAACCTATTCAAATCTATGGGGCCTATGGGGGCCATTCTTATTCAAATCATCACAACCAGCAACAAATCAGAGTGCTTGGTACATTTCTAACACTCTGGTCAAAGTACATAAAACAAAGAAACTATAAAAAAAAAGTTGAAGTGGCATAAAGTGTTGTTTTGCGAGGAAATCTAAACTTCAATTTTGTGTCATTTTTAGAATGTACAAATTTGAAATTCTGCAGATAACGCTTTTATTAAGTCAGCATATCAGTTGATTTTATTCAAACTAATTAATAACATGCCAAATGAGACAGCAATAAAATAAACATCTCTGAAAAAAAAAATAAAAGTCTATAAACTCCCAACCCTGCCATTAAAGCGTTGTCTCCTTAAATAAATTTTAGCTCTGTCTGAACATAAGGACCTAAATAACTGAATGCATGCAACAGCGTTGGCAATCTGCCCTTATTTTCTGTTTAACTGAAGGGTGTCAGATAGATGAAGAACAAACACTATTAAAGGAATTCTGCAGTCCCATGCTTTGTTTACTTGCAAATTCCTGCAATGGGATTTATGTAATTCCATATTTTCCTGTGGCTACACAGTTGTGTTGAGGTTCACCAAGCACCCTGAGGGAGCAGGCTTTGGCCAAGTCTTATGCCTAATATTAAGCTGACTCAATGTTGGCTTCACTGAAGGTTTTACTTCCTAGCTGTGTGGTTGATTTGTGTCTAATGTGAATAATAGATACATTATGGTTGATTCTGAGCCATGTGGGGTGTCCTTCTTTGCCCTGTGTTTTGAAAGGGATATTTTCCTTTAGCTGGAATTAACAAAATTAAAACAGCAATGAACTGTTTGCAAAATGATATTTTATGACTTTTTACATGTGAAGTTGATGTAGCATTTGAATAAAATTTAATGTGCATTGCTGGAAGGATACATACTGCTGCCCATACAAAGAATCTCTGTAGAGTGCCTGTACTAAATTCAGAGATGAGAAAAATATTTGAGAAACAAAAAGACATATTTTTGCCACGAAGAATGATTTCAATATATAGATATAATATTTAAATTTTAATGGACATGCACACATGTTTTCATGTGTGTTGTGTACTAACAAAATTGTCAGTGTCAAAAATCTCAAATTCCATAATATAATTTCCCTATTAGTTATAGAAAATTATTCTAAATGAATAATTAAGTCTTAATTTTAATTAATGGAGATAATCTATCACTCCTTTGAAAGTATCTCCAAAAGTAACAGATTTCACAATAGAAAGCCTATAATTGTATACTGAAATACTAAAATAAAAGCTGGTCCTCTTGGCTACTTTTCGGTTATATCTCCAGTAGATATTATAAATTATTCTTCTAGTCCTAATGTCCTTTTTTCTGGACTATTCAAGAAGAGGCAGTACGTGTGTGTGTGTGTGTGTGTGTGTGTGTTTATATGTGTTTGTGTGCATATGTGTATATACATGTGCATGCCTGTATTGAGTGGTTGTATGTATATGTGTGTATGTGCATGTGTATATATGTGTATGTTATCCTATGTGTATATACCTTGTGTATGTATCCTGTGTATGTGTATGCTGATCTTCCAACTCAAGATGTGGAGCATTGAGCATCGTAGCCTTAAGAGAAACCTGTCAGCATTATTCGCTGGGTTACTTTAACTGGAGACTTGGGATTAATTCTTATCACGTGCTGTGGATGCATCTTTAAATCCCAGTTACTGGTTTGAGTAGCACAGTTATTGGATCCACTGTGGGGATGTGGCCAGATTAAACGCACTTTCAGGAGGGTGTAACATCCTAGAGCTACAAGTGTAAGGACTGGCATAGCCCAAGGAACTAGGGATGAAGGAGTGACCTTACCTGACATCTTTGCCTGCTCCATTCAACTTTCCCCATCAAAATGCATGATTGGTACCTGCTGAAAGAATAAGACATGGACTTCAGCAGAAATACTTCACTGAGAGAATCAAATAAACATTTGACAGAGCGTGAGGTAACTAGAAAAGATAAACGTCCCCTGCAGCAAGATTAATGAGATTCTAACCAAATGCTGTGAAAACCAAACGGAAAATGGTCCTGAGTGAGGGAAGCTCTGTTGAGAGATGTAGGATTCTCAGGCTTACTCTGAATTCCTTGGGTTTTATTTTGGTTGGGGTGGTGGTAGTGTGGAATAGGGTATTTAACTATTATGTTGAAGAAAAAATATATCTATTACTTTTTCTAATATACAAAAACAAAACTTTAAGTTTCTTGATCTCTTCAAGAAGATAACATATACACATACACACACATATGCACACCTATACATATGAACATACACACATATACACACAAATAGATATATATGCATAACTATACACATACACACATGGACACACAAATGTACTCAATACACACATGAACACATATATGCACACATAATAAACACATGTGCACACAAATACACACAGAGACACACACATGCACACACAGATACACATACACACATAAATAAATAAACACACTCATACACATGTATATACACAAAAACACATATGTACAAACTCATACACACATTTACACACACAGAAAAATGCACATGCACAGCACACATACACACACATATACATACATGTACACACACACATATATATATATACAGGAACAAACACATATACATACATATGTATATACATACATAGATATAAAACATACTCTCACATGTGAATACTCACAAAGACACACATGTACACATACACACACACTCACACATTTGAAACAATTTTATATCCTTCAAGAAAATGTATTCTTACCTACAGGGAAAGTGAATAACCTGTGACACTGTAGCTGATCTAAAGAAGCAGCTAATTTGCAGCTGAAATATAGACTTGTTGCCACAAATAAACAGGGAATTATATCCCTTGCATAACACGATAGATGCTACCCAGCACAACACTGAGAAAAAAAAAAAAACTATAAAAATGTATATCCTTCCATGTACCATGAATATAAACAAAAAAGATTAACAGCCAGAATGGACAGGGTACTAATGTGCCAATAGGAAAATGAGAGAAATCCAATATAAATACGACCTATGAGATTAATGCTTATAAAGAGAAAGATATACACATTTATGTTTGGATATGAGAGAAATTCATACTTGATACCACTGATATGAAGAAAATTTTTCCTTTTTACATCAGGATACTTTATTATCCTAATATGCTATCTCAGCATCTTCCAGGAGGCATATAAGTTATTATTCCTTCTGGGAGAGGAAGGTCATATGATCTCCCCCAGAATACTGCCAGAAAAGGGCTATTAAATAGTTTCTAGGGGCATAACCAGTATAACGCACAGAATGATCATTAAGGAATTTGGTAAAAGTATAAAATCTAAATAGTTCACAATGTAGCTCTGTGAATGAATGAATTACTCTTGACCTAAATAATTAAAAAATTAAAAATAACAAGCTCCCAAAAATATGATAAGTATTTATGTTTACAAAAGGACCAGAAGCAGAATATAACTTGTTAGTTATATTTACTTAATCCTATACACCTATTAGGAATACAAATTTATTACCCATCCATAAAACCTAAATAATACAACTATATTCACAACATATTCTTTAGGTCTTTTGTCTGACAGATGAAGACCAGGGTAGTTATTCTCTCTCTCTCTCTCTCTCTCTCTCTCTCTCTCTCTCTCTCTCTCTCTCTCTCTCTCTCTGACACATACACACACCCCCACACACAAACCTGAACAATCTGAATATCATAACCAAAAAAGAGGTGATCGAACCAAAGAGGGATATGTTCAGCATAATGTTTGAAATAAAGAAGGGAAAGGAAAGTCTTACATGGAATGTCTCTACAGAAACTGTCCAAAGGAGAACTTAAGGGCATAAGGTATTAAAAGGGAGAAATGCTTGCTAACTTAAAATGGTGTGCACATCAAAATTATCCTATAAATGTTCAGAGGAAATACTACGGGAGGTGTGCACATTGAGGATGCTTCTTTACAAGAAACTGTGTGTGTGAGAGTCTCGCTGTGAATCCAGGCAACACTTTCTCCAAGCAGCGACTGTTTCCTGTCCAGGGCAGAAGAAATAGGTGTGTAGACCCACTAGCCTCTTTATCAAGCCAATAATACATCCTAAAGGACAGAGAGCCTTCACTGCCTAATCACCCCCGAGAGTCCAGCCTCCCGTCTAATGTTTGTAATGTGTTTATTCCCTTTACAACTCACTACCAGCCCCCCTCTCCTCCCAATAACTCCCCATGCAGGTCCTCCCTCATTCCCCCTTCCTCATCTCTCTGAGAAGGGCGAGACACCCTCTGGATGTCACCACCACCACCACCACCACCACCACCACCACTACTACCACCACCATCACCACCATAACCACTCCCTGCACATCAAGTCCCTGCAGGACTAGGCACATCCTCTCCCACTGAGACCAGAGGAGACAATCCTTTTAGGTGTGTGGGATCCATAGGCAGGCAGAATCAGACTCAGGGACAGCCCTTGCTCCAGTTGTTTGGGGCACCAAGGTGTCATATGCTATATATGTACAGGGGGCCTAGGTCCATCTGGTGCTCAATCTCTAGTTGGTGATTCAGTCTCTGGCAGCCTCTGAGAGTCCGGTTCAGTTGACTCTATCGGTCCTCTTGTGGAGTCCCTGTCCTCTTTGGGTCCCTCATCCTCCCAACTCTTCCTTAAGACTGCCAGAGCTCTATCTAATTCTTGGGTGTGAGTGTCTGCATCTTTTTCCATTGGCTGCTGGGTGGAGACTCTCGGAAGACAGTTATGCTTGGCTCCTGTCTGCAAGCATAACAGAGTATCATTAATAGTGTCGGGGATTTGGTTCTTTCCCATGGGATGGGTCTGCATTTGGGGCAGTCATTGGTTGGCCATTCCCTCACTCTTCACTCTTTGTCTGTGCACACCTTATAGGCAGGGCACACTTTGGGTCAAAGGCTTTATGGGTGGGTTTGCTCCCCTTATCCTTCCACTGGGAGACCTACCAGGCTACAGGAAGTGGCCACTTCAGGATCCCTACTCACCACTGCTAGGAATTTCAGCTAGAGTCACCCCCTTACTCTGGGGCCTCTCTCCATCACAGGTCTCTGAAATGCCCTAGAGATAGCTCCCCAACCCTGGTGACCCCTCTTTCTCTCCCCTGCTCTCCCTACATGTGATTTTTTCCCTTTCTCCTTCCCATCCCCTTTTCTACCCAGTTCCCTCCTTCCATCGACCTCAGATATCCATTTTGTTTCCCCTTCTGGGAAAGATTCCAACATCTCAAAGAAGCCAAATAACAAGGAGGGCACAAGCCTCACCTCTTAATACTGTTGAACATGGGTTTAAGATTAAACATAGGTTGGACATAAGACACGTATGCAAACTGGAACATAGATGTACAAAATTAAATACCTTAGTAAATTCGGAGGGTTTGGGTTGCACCAGATGGTCATGTCTTTAATGACATGATCTTTGCCTAAATATGTCATAAAACTCCCTAATTTGGATTCTTTTCATTATTTCTTAGCACATGTATTTAAAATTATGCAATGTTGTCAAATTTCTGTCTTATGTTTTTGAATATTAGGGCTGGAATAGCCAACACAACAATCAAAATTTTATTAATAAAGAAAATATCAGGTCATATACAGGTGTACAAGTACAATTAGTACACATACTAATTATAATGTTATGTCAAATATTATTATAATGTTATGTCAAAAGGGGAATCTAATATATTTGGTCTAATGATCGTCAGCACAGCCTGCAATTCCTCAGTTATTCCAAAGACTCATCTGTATGCATGGGACTTGATAACTTCTTAAATAAATAAAACACTTTACATTTACATTTAAACTTGCATATTTTCTTACGGGCTTCTTTCCATTAGGAATTCTATAAAACCCATCAATTGAATTTTCAGCGCCTTCGGGTCTGAAACTACCAATCTCTGTTACTCTGAATATATAACAATTCTTGGCAACTTTCTTCCTCCTAAGAATAGGAATCTAAATTGCAATATAACATACATATTTTTTTAGATTTCTTCACTCAAAGAAAATCATGAAAATGTACTTTTTCCTGAGACTTTTCCAGAAACAGGTGCTATGATAGCCAAAATTATCAAAAGTAGAATTATCCTGCTTAAGCAATTAATGTATTCTATAAATATCTACCAAGTGCCTACTCTGTATCATGTACCTAGAGCTTCTCCCTTTAAGAGCTAGATATCCTACATTTATTTATTTATTTGTTTATTTATGATGAGGAAGAGCTGCTGGGAATCCTCATTGATGACTCAACAGGAAGCTATGCTGCTGGGTTTGGTAATCTTAGCAATCAGGGGACCCCTCTTAAATATCAGAAGCTAGATAAGCAAGGAGCAGTAAAAAAATAAAAAGGGACTTAAAGCAGCTGAGACTCTCAGCTCTGGTGGTGACTAAAGGAATCCATTGTTTAGATGTTTAGAGGTCTGCTTAATGTACGTGAGCAAGTTAGTCTGGATCATCCATGGTGGGTGGTGCCATCCCTGGGCTGGTGGTCCTGGGTTCTATAAGAGAGCAAGCTGAGCAAGCCAGGGGAAGCAAGCCAGTAAGGAACATCCCTCCATGGCCTCTGCTTCAGCTCCTGCTTCCTGGCCTGCTTGAGTTTCAGACCTGACTTCCTTTGGTGATGAACAACAATGTGGAAGTGTAAGCTGAATAAACCCTTTCCTCCCCAACTTGCTTGTTGGTCACGATGTTTTGTGCAGGAACACAAACCCTGACTAAGACATGGAGCAACCTTTAAGTATCTATTCCTCTCAGTACCCACATCTAACATGGTAACCAGTTCAAGGATTCTCACGTTCTTTGCAAAGCATTCTCCACATAGCTGCCAGGGCAAACCATCTTAACAGGGACCATCTTAAGAGGGACCTTACTGCTTCTTAGCTTGAAATGATACAAACACCTATTATTACATTTAAATGAGAATTCCTCCTCCAGGCTTTCCTGGTCATGCATGGCCTGACTGCTTCTCTATTCTGAACTAGGAACACTTTCAATTCACTGGGCATAGAGAGCAATTCCAACTCAGAAAAAGACAATGTTTTGGTTTCATCTTTAACATTCACTTTTAACAGTCACCAGCACCTTCTTCATACAGAATTTCCCCTTTCTATGTTATATTTAAAAAGTACTCTTAATGATTCCATACCTCTATCCTGTGTTGAGTTCACCTATGTCCTAAGGAAGGGGAGCCTTTCTATTCATTTATAGTCCAGTTATTGCCACACTGCACAGAGCAATATTGTGAGGACAAAGGGGCTCTTAGGATTTCCACTGTGGTATCCTAATACTTGGCATGGCTTCCAGAACAGACTTAATAGGCACTTAATAAATAATTTCAGACAGATGAATTACTTAACCTAAACCAAGATCTAGAGACAGTTGTTTTCAATTCCACATGCAATATGGCAATGCATACAGGGAGATGATTATTTAATTGGGCTATCAGCCTGTCAGCATAGTAGAACATTATAGGAAGCTGGCACCTCTCCAGTCAGTTTTACCCTGAGGGAAAGTTTCCTTCCCTCCTCTATCCAAAGGAATCCAAGCTGAAGAAACTGAAAAGTTCATCTCGGAGTATAAAATTTGAAGTTTCAGAAAGATCAAAAGAGTTTGACATCAATATTTGCCAACTTTTCTATCATATCGCGTCTTAGTCAGTGTTCTGTTGCTGTGGAGAGACACCATGACCAAGGCAACTCTTGCTAAAGAAAGAGTTTGAATTTGGGGCTTGCTTACCGTTTCAGTGGTTCACTCTATTAACATCATGGTGGGGAGCACGGTGGCTCACATGGTGCCAAGGAAGTAGCTAAGAACCTCTTTCTGAACCATAGGCCAAGAGAGAAAATAAGAGCCTGGTCTGGCATGGGCTTTTGAAACCTCAAAGCTAACCCCTAGTGACACATTTCCTCTAATAAGGTCACACACAGTCCATTTAAGTCATACTCCCTAATCTTTGTCAACTGATGCCATTCTCTGATGATTATGCATCCAAATATATGAGGCCATAGGAGCCATTTTTATTCAAACTCTTACAAACATGTAAAAAACAAAGATGAAAAATAATGCAGGTACTCAAAAAAACTGTGTGACGTGAACCAGCTGTTTGGGACCTTTCATAGTTAGTGTTGTCAAGTTGACTCAAACCAGATGTATCTTGAAAGAGAGAATCTCAGCTGTGGAACTTGTCTCCCTTAAATTGGCCTGTGGGGAAGTGTGTGAAACATATTCTTGATTAATGCTTGATATGGGAGTGTCCAGCTCACCTGAGCTGGTGGTCCTGGGTTGTATAAGAAAGCAGGCTGAGCAAGCCATGGTGACAAAGCTAGAAAGCAGCACCCCTCGGTGGTCTCTTCTTCAGTTCCTGCCTCAGGTTCTGTTGGCCCTGAGTTCCTACCCTGACTTAGATCTATGATGGACTGTGACCTGCAAGCCCAGTAAGCCCTTTCTTCTAAAAATTGCTTTTAATCATGGATTTATCAGTGCAAAGGAAAACACATTAAGAGACGATCCAAAGGCCGTCTTAGTCCACCTTTCTCCTCTCCTTTCTACGGATTTTTGTTCTTTTCTTTTTATTTGTATTGTCCTTGTTTGTTTGTTTTTAAATTCACTCATCCTCTTTGACTTTGCAAACAATCTCTCTCCCTGCTTCACTTAGACCTCTGGCAACTTTAAGCTTTTTTTTAAAAAGTGTGATAATTTAGATTATTTACAGCAAGGCAGGAGATATAGGAAACTAATTACATGATTCTGGAGTGTCTAAAAATTATATATTCTCTACATATTTCACAGTAAATGCACGCGAAAGCCAGTTTTCCATGCAGAGATCCAGTGGTCAAGTCTCCCATTGTGTTCTGGATGTGAGTACCAGATGATAATGCTTCCCAGCTGAATTTAATTAGTCTTTCACAATCAAAATTTCAAAGGCATTTTAAGTTTTAGCAATTACTCTGCTTGTTGCTACTGTTGAATTTTATTGATGATTTAATATAGTACTCGGATTTCTTATTGAATGAGATTTCAATGCCTTGTTAATTAAAATAACAGTCTTTTGTAGAGTAGCATACAAATGCAAATACAATATAAATATATCTGGGTATTGGATTGTTGGTAGATAGCAACATATATTTTTAATATCTCTAGCGTGGTGTTTATTGAGATTACTGTCAGCAAGCTCCCATGCTTCATGTCAATGTACCACATTGTAATTTTACAGCGTTCTTTACAGTCCTATCTTTTCTATTTTATTGCAAGTGTGAAGGAAGACAAGAATACAGCCAGCAACCCGGTGATAAGCTAAGCTTCTCACAGTGAACACTTAGCTCCAATAATAATTCATTTTATATGATCTCAGTGTATACTACAAAGGCTATTTCCCAGAATGGCAATTTTGCTACTATATAAAATAAAATTATGCTTTGGCTTAAATTGTGGTGCAACAAGAAATAGAGGCCAGAATCTGCCATATTGTCTGCATGTGTATCTTAAGGAAAGATTACCTATTTACAATGCAGTAATTGAAGTGCTTCATAACAAAAATTAAGACATGACACTTTCATTGTTTATAAAAATCTTGATGAAATTTCAGTGCGTATCATACTTAGGAGCATAATGTTAAACCGTGATGTCTATTGGATTTGATATCTGCATTATTCATTTCCCATCATCATTAGCAATTGTTAATTAATTCATTAGTTTATGAGTAATGGAAAGAAATGACTTTTGGCTTTGTGAGAAATAAGGTCAAACTGTTTGAGAACAGTATATTTTCCCAGCTCTGGATGATAAATTGAAAATTTAGTAATAATAAATTTAGAATTAGTTATTCATTCTTGCTATTCACTTAAATACAATCAGCATAATCCTAACATAGGTTTATTGGTTCGAAACCGGAGCAGAGCTTAGTGTTGTCACGTTCTTTGTTTAGGCTCATTTCTCCTCCTTTTGAATGAGAAGATGAGTTAAGCAATATCTAATTCTCGTGTGTGTGTGTGTGTGTGTGTGTGTGTGTGTGTGTTTATACACCTATACATGTGCTTTCAAGAAGAAAGTGAGTTTACCAATATGTTGTGGATTTGAAATCTTAATAATTCAAACCCACAAAGACTTATTGTTAGCAGAAAATTAGAGAAACAAGGTATGCTGGCTGGTCTTATGTTAACCATATTGAGTGTCAGAAAGGAGGGAACCTCAATGAGAACATGTGTCCATAGCATCCGGCTGTGCTTTTCTTGTGTATATTTTCTTTATTAGTGATTGTTGGGGAAGGGACCAACCTATTGTGGGTGGTGCCATGCCTAGGTTTCTGGGTCTGGATCCTATAAGCAAGCAGGATGAGCAATCCATGGGAAGCAAGAGGTAGAGGTCACCTTACAATGTCCTCTGCATCAGCTCCTGGCTCCAGGAACCAGTCCACATGAGTTGTTGACATGATTTCCTTCACTGGTGAACAGCAGCGATATGGAAGTGTTCTCTCCAAATTTCTTTCTGATTATGGTGTTTCTCACAGCAATATTAATGCTAACTAAGATGGAAGTTTCCCCCAGTTCTTCCACCCTGGTTCCTTTGCCCCGGATCAAAGCACCACTTCTCAGAAAGCTTCTAGGGATCTTTCTCAGATATATTAGGCTTTGGGAACCCCACAAATAACTTTGTCTTTGTTCTATCTCTATAATTTCAGTACAATTCTGTATTCTCTTGACAAAACAATTCAAGACTCAAACTGCATGTGCTTATTCAGTATATTTATCATATGTATCATATGCCTACTTTATATGTGTAGTATCTTCTGATTCACTCCTCTAAAGCAAAAAGGTTGGAGGCCAACACCAGGATGAGCCTTTATATCATTTTCTTATTCTCCAACAAAATGTCTAAGCTTAAAAGGACCTTAAAAGATGGAAATAGTATTACTCAGCTATTAAAAGCAATGAATTTATGAAATTCTTAGGTAAATGGATGGAACTAGAAAATATCATCCTGAGTGACGTAACACAATCACAAAAGAACACACATGGTACGCACTCACTGATAAGTGGATATTATCCCAGAAGTTCAGAATACCCAAGATACAATTCACAAACCACATGAAACTCAAGAAGAAGGAAGACCAAAGTGTGGATAATAGGATCCTTCTTATAAGGGGGAACCAAATAACCATGGAAGAAGTTATAGAGACAAAGTGTGGAGTAGAGACTGAAGGAATGACCATCCAGAGACTGCCCCAACTGGGGATCCATCCCATATACAGTCACCAAACCCAGAAACTTTTGTGGATGCCAATAAGTGCTTGCTGATGTGGGGAGCCGCCCTCACATTCGCCTTTACAAGATAGCGCTGATGTCCTGTGCTCTAACAAACAAACAAGGCAGCTGCGCATGTGCTGGGTAGATTTCCA
>NC_034598.1:37908687-37912483 GCF_900095145.1 Mus pahari
TCTTCTCTTCTCCCCTCTCTTCTCTTCGCCCTTTGCCTGTTGGAAGCTTATGCTCTCCCTCTCAAGAGCATTAAAGCGTTGCTGCAGAAGGATCCTGTTTGTGTNCCGCGTCNTTTCTTGCTGGCGAGAAGGTAGCGCGGGACATGCTGACAGGAGCCTGTTATAGTTGTCTCTAGAGATGTTCCACCATTGCCTGACAAATACAGAGGTGGATACTAGCAACCTACCATTGGACTGAGCACAGGGTCCCCAATGAAGGAGCTAGAGAAAGTACCCAAGGAGCTGAAGGGGTTTGCAACCACATAGGAGGAACAACAATATGAACTAACCAATATCTCCAGAGCTCCCAGGGACTAAACCACCAACCAAAGAGTACACATGGTGGGATTCATGGCTCCAGCTACATATGTAGCAAAGGATGGCCTAGTTGGTCATCAATGGAAGGAGAGACCCTTGGTCCTGTGAAGGCTCTATGCCCCAGTGTAGTGGAATACCAGGACAGGGAAATGGGAGTGGGTGGGTTGGTGAGCAGGGGGAGGGGGCAGGGGATAGGGGGTTTTCGGACGGGAAACCAGGAAATGGGAAAACATTTGAAATGTAAATAAATAAAATACCTAATGAAAAAAAAGATATAATAAGATAAAAATGAAGGCCATGCATGACTATGTTGAATACACATGAAAGGAAGTCATGAATTGTCCCTGCTTGAGTAAGATCAGACCAAGCGTTGTAAAGACCTGATGCAGTAGCAATACTATGCTGAGGTTCTCAGCATGCTGTGAGGAGCTGATGGGATCAAACAGACATCCCTGCATAACAGAACTGAGCAAGAGGTCTCAGCTTGTCTCAAAGCACCTCTACTCCAAACTTCATTCAGGGAGCAGGTGTATTCAGACTACAGAGGAACTGGAGGTCAGCAGTGAAGCAAGGGCTGGAAAAGGACATTGAGCTAGAGCTACAATCCCTGTTGGCAGATGTCTATGGCATCTCAAGGTCAATAATTTTCTGAATTACACTCTGAGGACACAATGAAACTAGGGTGGGAAGGATGAGGGCGCAAATTCGGAACTTGTAGATGTTGTTCCTTTGCTCTTCTTCCCTGTTCCATGCTTCCAGAAATAAGACGTAGAATCACGAATCATTTACAAAAACCTGGTCCATATGGCTAGATCCTTTTTCTGACTAGAAACATCACTGAAGGTAACACATTTGTTAGCCTACATTCTGCCATGTGGCTGCTAGCCTGGGCTCAGGTTCAAAGTGTCCCTTTTCTCACATCTCCCTCCCCACTCCCTCCTCTCAAATCTTCTGCCTGGCTCTATCCAGAATTCTCTTTCCTCCCAGATGTCCCACCTCCTATTTCCTGCTTAAACCATAGGCAATCAGATTTATTATTGACAGGTGCTACATCCATACATTCTTGAGATTCTCTACAAGACCTTGTCTTGAGTTAAAAAGGTTACTTTAATGTTACTCTTCCTTCATAGTTGATTCATTTTCATTAAATTTAATTAGATGTAACATTGCATAAAAGAACAGGATGAAATAGAGAATTATCTTTATCTGTTAGGCAGAACTGAAGACTTTCTTGTAGTTCTACAATTGAAAATAAGTGAAAAAATAATTGCCACTGCTCAGATAAAGCTCAGAACTATTCTGATAAAAATAAAACATTATAAATATTCTGCATCAAAAAAGCCATCTCACATACATTTAAATACAGAACTATATTATGATTTACTCCTAGATGGCAAGATTATAGCTAACGGAATTAGAAGTGGCTGAGAAAGGTTTTATTTTCCAGTTAATATTTTATATGATAATTTTTGTGTGTCAGTCTTTTATTTATGATAAATTTATTTAATTCTATAATATTCTACATACTCCTATTTGCCATTTTTCATTTGATAGTGTATGATTTTATGGGTTAACACATTTTGCTTATTCTAGCAAAACTATATAGTATTTGAAATACTTCTTAGTACAAGAACAAAAACATGATTACTGTCTTTAGCTCCTTAATTGGGGGCCCTATGTTCCATCCAATAGCTGATTGTGAGCATCCACTTTTGTGTTTGCCAGGCACTGGCATAACCTCACAAGAGACAGCTATATCAGGGTCCTTTCAGCAAAATCTTGCTGGTGTAGGCAATAGTGTCTGCATTTGATGGCTGATTATGGGATAGACCACTGGGTGGGGCAGTATCTGGATGGTCCATCCTTACATCTCAGCAACAAACTTTGTCTATGTAACTCCTTCCATGGGTGTTTAGTTCCCAAGTCTAAGAAGGGGTGAAGTGTCCACATTTTGGTCTTCATTCTCCTTGAGTTTCATGAGTTTTACAAATTGTATCTTCTCTTTTTTCTATGTATTTTAATTTGAAGTTGTAAATATACATTAAAATTCTACATTCATTTATTGCTTTTCTGATTTACATCTGAAAATTCCCTGAAACTATAACATGTTTTTGTTCTTTTGGGAGGGGAGAAAAGGGTTTATTTTGTTTATATACCCAAACTCTCATTCTATAGGAGGTAGCCAAGGCAGAAATTCAAAGCAAGCAGGAACCTGAAAGGAGCTGATGTAAAAACAATGATATAAAGTGGCTGCATATGGGTTTGTTCCTTGTGGCTTGTTCAGTCTCTTTTCTTTTCTTTTCTTTTCTTTTCTTTTCTTTTCTTTTCTTTTCTTTTCTTTTCTTTTCTTTTCTTTTCTTTTTTTCTATTCTTTATTAGGTATTTACTTCATTTACATTTTAAATTCTATCCCCAAAGTCCCCTATACCCTCCCCCCCCTGCTCCCCTACCCACTCATTCCCACTTCTTGGCCCTGGTGTTCCCCTGTACTGAGGCATATAAGGTTTGTGAGACCAAGGGGCCTCTCTTCCCAATGATTGCTGACTAGACCATCTTCTGCTACATATACACCTAGAGACACGAGCTCTGGGGGTACTGGTTAGTTCATATTGTTGTTCCACCTATAGGGTTGCAGATATATATATATATATATATATATATATATATATATATATATCAAGAAGATGGACTCCAGAAAACTAAATAACCCCAGAAAAATTGGGACACAGAGCTAAACAAAGAATTCTCAACTGGGGAATATCAAATGGCTGAGAAGCATCTCAAAAAATGTTCAACATCCTTAATCATCAGGGAAATGCAAATCAAAACAACCCTGAGATTTCACCTCATACCAGTCAGATTGGCTAAGATCAAAATTTCATGTGACAGGAGATGCTGACGAGGATGTGGAGAAAGAGGAACACTCCTCCATTGTTGGTAGGATTGCAAGCTTGTACATTCCCTTCAACAGGGGAATGGATACAGAAAATGTGGTACATTTACACAATGGAGTACTACTCAACTATTAAAAACAATGAATTTATGAAATTCCTCGGCAAATGGATGGATCTGGAGGGTATCATTCTGAGTGAGGTAACCCAATCACAAAAGAACTCACATGATATGCACTCACTCACTGATAAGTGGATATTAGCCCAGAAACTTAGAATACCCAAGGTATAATTTGTAAAACTCATGATACTCAAGGAGAACGAAAACCAAAATGTGGACACTTCACCCTTTCTTAGAATTGGGAACTAAACACCCATAGAAGGAGTTACAGAGACAAAGTTTGGAGCTGAGATGTAAGGATGGACCATCCAGATACTGCCCCACCCAGTGGTCTATCCCATAATCAGCCATCAAATGCAGATACTAATGCACATGCCAGCAAGATTCTGCTGAAGGGACCCTGATATAGCAGCCTCTTGTGAGGCTA
>NC_034598.1:37913223-37968752 GCF_900095145.1 Mus pahari
CAACTCGAGGAGACGCTCGGCGCCCTCACGCTTCTCCTAGGCCAACTCACGGAAGAAGTGGCCTACGCCCTCCAGAGCCACGTCATCCCGATCAAAAAAGAAGCCCAGAGAGAGGTAGGTGTAGGAGGCCCGCAGGTGCAGATTGACCAGGCGGTTCACGGCAGCTTCCACCTCGGTGGAATAATTCTGACGAATCTGAGAGGTCATGGCTGATCCGGAGTAGGAGCTAACCGCGAAGAGAGGGTGCAGACTGGTCCTAGGAGCCGAAGGCAGCAAGGAGATGGTCCCGGAGGCTGCGACTGGAGAGACTTGTAAGGCAGCTGGAAGCGAGTACAGTGGGAGTCTCCGGGTCTGTTCCGTTCAAACACTGTTGAAGCAAGACACAGATCCACGGGACTTCCAAGGCGCTGCTGCAATAAATTTTTAAAAAGAAAAAAGAGAAGAGAAACAAATGAAACTTCTTTTAGAATCCAATGAAACTTCATTTCTCAGTCTAATCCACTTTATGGGAAAGCAGAATATATGACTATTTATTTGTAGAATATGTGTATGTAATCACATGCAGATGAGTTTCTTCATCCAAGGTTGTCATGTCTTGTGTTTGTGCATGCAGAGATACACCAGATGAAGGTAACTACACTATCACCCCAAAAGCTATCTTCAGTATTCAGTCAGTTATTCTCTACTTCAGTTGTTATACTGTGCCACAGGGCTCTAGACACATATCTCTTGTGTCCCACTGCCTCTGTCCCCAGGAACTCATCACTCTCCACACCTCCTTTACACCCCATTTCAAGGCTCTATTGACCACAACTGATTTTCTCACTGTTTAGACAATACCATTTTACTTGCCCTGTAAATGTAACGCAATATTTTTTTCATTCTGTTCTTAGCTCACCTCATTTAGCATCATACCCCTGACCCTATCTGCTATGCTGAAAATTAAATCAGTTCATTTTATTACACAGAAGAATAAATCTGAAAGAGTGATGTATGTCTGAAACACCAACTCAAATAGCTGAGGCAAAAGTATCCAATTTGATGCTAGTCCAGGCAGCTGAGCGAGAGCCTATCTCAAGTTAAATTTTTAAATACACACACACACACACACACACACACACTGTGTATATATACAACAGTCTTCTATCCACTCACCTTGGCTTAATGTCCACCAAACACACATAGACACACACATACACACACATGCTGTGTGTACATATACAACAGTCTCTGTATCCGTTCACACCACACACACATATGCACACACACATACTGTGTATATATACAACAGTCATTGTATCCATTCACCTTGGTTTAATACCTAGCAAACGCATACACACACACACACACACATACACACACAGCACACACACTGTATATACATATATCAGTCTCCTTGTCCATCTATCTGTAAGAGGGCAGCTAAGTTTTTCCCACACTTAACTACAGTGAATACTATTTAGTAATGATATGAATTGTTCTGAATTCCACATGCACTTCTGCCTATTTTTAAAACTTTACTGCAGAGCAATTCATGTTTACTGCATCTCTTTATTGCAGTATTTTTCTTAAGCTTGGTTGGGTCTCATACAGTCATTAGAGACTAGAAACAAGAGTATGGCATGTGCTAAATGCTGTGTGCATATGCAGGGTTGTTTGATTACATGCACACACACACACACACACACACACACACACACACACACACAGAGAGAGAGAGAGAGAGTTACCATATAGATGTTAGCAGCATACATTACCTACTTCTGAAAGTGCACATGTCCTTTAGACAACAAGAACCCTTAGAAGCATTTCTCAGAAATTACCCGCATCATTCAGAGATACTTGGCTTCATTTTTCTCTGCTCACATGCAAACTTGTGTGAATTTTTTTATGTTATTATAAATAAAAATTTACATTTTCCCAAAGAGCTTAGGGCAAAGATTTCCACATACGCTGTTACAATGTCAGCTTTATACTCATGAACAATTTCTCACTTGAAAAAATATTAAATATCAGGAGCATATGACTGTGATGCTGCCCTGGTGGGTAAGTTCTACCAACAGTATCAGGCAAGCTTCTTTGATCACATTGAGTGTATCTTTGGGAAGGGAGATTACTTGAAAAATGATGAAGCTGACCTTTTCTTCATTTGAAAAAAAAAGAAAGAAACTTAGAGTTCATTCTTTTGGAGACTTTGATAGTACATTTTAAGTCATGAAAGGGACTGTGGACAGACACACAGATCCCCTGTCCATGACTAGGGTCCTAGAGTGACTGTGTGGAAGGCCATCTGAAGTCGTGACTACCTCTAGTCATCTGTTTTACATTCTTATTCATAATAACCTGACTGTTGGCTTGTTCACTCCTATTTGTCCTAAAATCCCCTCCCTGAACATTGTTCAAGCAAGGAATTTCTCCTCAATAGACTGTCAAGTTGACCACAGGTGTTGACTTACGATGCTCAAATATCCTCAACACATCCCCTTAAGTCTGGATTTACTAAGTTATACGTGACAGGGTTAAAGCCAGGAGAACACGGTCACTTGTGCAACACTGGTATATAAGTGGTAATTAGTAAAATTCAAAATTTTGAGATGCCTATGCTCATTTGAGGAGATATTTTAGATATATTCATTGATGTGTCGAATTGCCTAATAATTTTAGAGCCGGTGATGAAAGTAATCAAAATTCTCTGCTGACTATATTCTCTGATCTTATATTTAACTTGTGACACTCCCCAGAAGTTTCTGTCTCTGCATTAGTTTTAGTAAGAAAACACAACATACCTGTGGCATTTGTGCAGCCACAGTAGACATGTATTTAATATTCACACTAGGTTTTTATTACAAACACTATATTTTCCCCTTTTTAAAAAATTTGGCAGAAGAATGACGTTCATTATTTTCCCCAAAGCTTAGCTCTTTATATATTCCAGATGCCTCCGTGGGTGAGACCCCCATTGTCCAGGAAACAATACTGCTCAAAAGATATAATTTTGATGAAAAAAAATGAATGCTTTTATTGAAAATGAAGCAAACACATTTTTAACATGTTAATTGGATTATTTGCATTTTTGTTTAAAATTTATGTGTGAGTTGCATATCTTCTATTTACTGATCCATCAAGGGCAAACATTTAATTTTAAAGATTTTGCTAACATTCTGCTCTCTTTTTCCATTCGTAAATTCTTAAAAGTCTAACAAAGAAAAAAAAAACACCAACATAATAAGGACTTCATAAAAATATCTTAAAGCCGGACGTGGTGGCGCATGCCTTTAGTCCCAGCACTCGGGAGGCAGAGGCAGGCGGATTTCTGAGTTTGAAACCAGCTTGGTCTACAAAGTGAGTTCCAGGACAGCCAGGGCTATACAGAGAAACCCTGTCTAGAACTCCCCCCCCCAAAATTATCTTAGTTGTGATGGATCATAAATTAACAAGAGAATTTTTGACTTCAAAGAGAAAATATACAAGGAATATGAGCATTATGGCAACCTCTATAAAACAAGCTTCATTCATTCTCAGAGGCCTGATCAGTGTGAGAGTCTTACCCACACATGACTTTTTCAAGATCACTTGTAAACTAAAGCTTAGAGTGAAGTCAAAGAAGATAGAGACACTGGTGTGGGAAAGGTGAACGCTGCTTTAGTTCCCTGTAAGAGAAGGAAGAATAACCCACAGGCATAATTCGGGCAAATGAGGGCAATGGTGGTCAGTCATTTGCAGCCCCAGATGCTGAAGCAAAGCTCTGTCCACCCTGGTGGTCAAAGACGCTGAAACTGAGAGAGAGATCTGTGAGTCATTTATAACTCTTTTGTTCAGGAGGGTGACCACCACCCACATAGAATTGGTAAATTAAAATTAAAATCCATAAATTAAAATTAAATGAAAGCACAAAATTGTAACTTATTCTTCATGGCACTGCCTCTATGACCACATTAGATCATAACATGTTTCTGTCCTTGCAGAGATTTGTAATTAAGAATTAAGAATTTACAAAGGGCAGAGAGCAGACTGTTAGAGAACCTTTCGGCTTAAACATTTGAACTTGATGGGTCAGTAGGTATAAAACATGCAGCTGACTCAATTTGAACAAAATGCAAATAATCCAAAAAAAGGAAATAGAGTCTTAAAATTATTAAGTAACAGAAAGACCCTACCAGGCATAATCTCCAAAGCTGTGTGTGTAGAAGTTTAGTGTATATGTGTGGAATATATGTTTCTGGATATATGTTTGGAATCTCAAAGTCTTCATTTATAACTTTAACATTTACCCATTTGTCACCATAATCTATAATTTCATACTGTAAGTGTTGACAGAATGCTATCCGTCATGCTATCTATAACTATTCTTTCCTTCTTTGCCTTTTATCCCATATTATTAAATCCTAATGACTATAACTACTGAGGCTACATCATCTGTTTCCTGCATAGTTCTATATCTAGAGTGCATAATTATATATATATATATATATATATATATATATATATATATATATATATATTCTATGCATGTCAAATAGTTGCATACTACTTTCTACAATGTCATATTTGTCTTCTGGAGATCTCACATGTGTATACTTGGTTACTGGATTTGCTGGTTAAAATCTCACACACTTTCTGGTTACTGTGAACCTCAATGGTGCTCATCCCTCTTCCAGGGCAGCCCTCCCCCATTCATCACCTCATCCCTGTCTTACATCAGCCCTCCCTCCTCCATCACCTGTGCCCATCCTTCATCCCTTCCTGTCATCCCCCCTACTCCCTTCCCCACATTTTTGTCCTTTTACTCTGTATTATGATCCATTGACCTCAACTGTGGCTCTTGGGAGATGGGTGAGCTTCTTGGTCCCTACACACTTGAAGATAATATATTACTTTTAATCCACAAATCTAGCAAAATATATACAGGCTGTCATTTAAAATCTTTCAGAAAGGACATCCTGAGGTGAATAAAATTGAATATTTTAGAATAACATTGAAAAATAGAAACATTTACAAAACTCTAAAGATAAAATTAAGATTTTTTTTTTTAGCAGAAATGAAGACAAAAGAGATTTTAAGTGGAATTGTATGTATATGAGAGCCAGCCACTATTTTTTTTCCTACCAGCAGACTGTATCAGAAGCAGCAAGCCTCCCAAATATCTGGCTTGCAGATGTGTCATCAACTTTCTAGGTCTCCAGCTTGCTGACTGTGGATATAGTTAATTTTGCTATCTCTCTCTCTCTCTGTTTGTCTCTCTCTCTGTCTGTCTATCTATCTTGCTAATTGTCAATTCTGTTTCTTTGGTAAATACAAAGAAAATCATCGCAGTGGAATTCTATATTAGAATGATGAAGACACAAATAAACTTCTCTTACTTTTAGAAACGCATTGACATTTCTGTAAACTCTATTTTAGAAAATAAAGTGATATCACATTTCTCTCTAATATCATATTAATAGAGATTTAGAGCCAATGTTATTTTTTTCATTGTAAATATTCCATTTCAAATCTCAATACAGATTTTCAAAATATTTGCCATTATAAACATTTTTATTAAAAATAGATTCTTCTCTGATACTACACATGAACATTTAAAATTGCTTTTAAATTTCTCCTAAAAGTGACAGACCTTACACTTTTCTTTCATAAATACTAACTCTGATTTTATATGTGCCTTTTCATATGGTGCTATTGGGATGCCTATATTGTTGTTTCAAGAAATGTTGTTCGATACCAAATTTATTCATATATCTGAATATATATATATATATATATATATATATATATATATATATATATATATCATGTGGCATATGAATAGGTGAAAGAAACCTTTTCCAATGAAATATTTTCCATGAATAAACGCAAAAGTTAAAAATTTAAAGTTAAACATGCTTTATTGTCTTTTATGGCAGCTCTGTATTGCCTGTCTGATTTTTCATGGTTTCAAAATTTCATCTTTTAACATATGTCCCTAAATTTAACCTCAGAAGTGACTGAATCTTTTTAATCTGAGATAAACTACTAGCTGTTATTTCATAGCAGCTTCTTATAGCTCTGCCACAGTTTATTATGAAGAGCGGATAAGAACAATATAAAAGCATTACCTTGACGACATGGAGGTCAGAAGTCTGGCATTGACTCCTGGGGCCAGCACAGATGTCATCCTTCAGGTGGCTCTTTAAGGGAATCACATCTTGCTACTGTCAACCCCATGCCAGCATCCCTTGCTCTCTGGCTCACATCAGCATCTTTAGAACAGATGGACTTCTCCTGCCTCTTCTGTTGGAGTATCTCTTTCCATGAAGACGTCCAAACCTCACTCTCTATTCAACAATACCTCAAACCCCCGGGAACCCGAAGCTTTTAAGATTGTGAATGGTCTTTTCACAGAACAGAAAATACCTAAGCCTTCCTTTTCATACTTATCCACCTCTGCCCCATGTCCAATCACACGAATGCTGACACATGAAACCAGAGGTCCTGAAGCTTTTTATCACCCACATGGTGATGTCTCAGAGGGACTAGGTCACTGTTTGCAGAACTCTTTGTCTGCATGCTTGCAACATCAATCTCTGATTCAGACATTCAAGTGCCATTTGTCCCAGTGCCTGTTCTGACTCACTCATACTTTTGGGCCTAGAATAGAGATTTTTCAGGAACAAAAGTATAATGGACTACCAAGGCTGGCAATACCCATGACTGATATTAAAAAAGTAAGTCATTCAGTGTCATGTGACCATTCTCTGACAAACATGAGAAGAATAATGGGTGCAGGAGACATGCATCAGTGATATAAACACTTTCTGTATAACCATCACACCATTAGTGGCTACTATAACAGAGATATTATGTGCTTCCCTATTATTATGCCCCTTGGTCTCCTGAGAACTGTTCTACTATTTCAAAATTCACTGACAAATAATCTTCATTTGTGCTTCTATGCCAGGAAGACTATTAGCACAAACCTCAATGGGCAGAGCCTCTAGAGGTCACAAACATCATATGATCCCTTGTGTGTGTCACAGGACACAAGCAGGTCACTTCTATTAAGTAGAATAAAGGCAACATGCTGAGACGTCATTACTTTGGTCTCACTGGACTCTGTTTATTTCCCTTGGGGCTTTGTACATTTGACTGAAGTTAGCTGCATGGCTGAGTTGCACACAGGGTACAGACCTAGAGTCTGTAGATATCAACCACCCCAGAAGAATGGTATCCCCTGAGGGATGGAGAGTGAATTTGAGGCCAGTCTTTCTTCTGTCATGAGTTGATATTTTAGTTTGTATGAGCTTCAAACCTGTGGCATGTACCCCACCCACAATAGAACTGGCTACACTGGGCCCAGATTCCTGACCCACAAAAATTGTGATAAGAGAGTAATGGTGATTGTATGAAGTGGAAACTTCTAGTTTCTTTGAAAGTAGGTTATCTCAAATGATGGTTTGCTGGGGGCACACAGGTGAAAGGATGTCTTGCTAAAACAGAAACGTCTAAGAGTGTTTTCCTGAAGCAAGACACAGGTGAAAGGATGTTTTGCTACAGCAAACACATGAAAGGACTCATGATGAAGGAGAATATTTACGACCCCACAGACAGTGAGAAGGAGAGCACTGGTTGGATTTGCTCTGTCTCCCTATTCTTCGTTATTGACACACATGTATTGGTTTGCCTTACATAGGGTTGTTGAGAGGCCTCGAGCCCATGGGCAAGCCTTTCAGTTTCTTCAGGAATAAATTACAGTTGCCAGTTCATGCCTGGTGTCTGCCTACCGAGAGGACCGGACTGTAGCTGCTGATTCATATTTGGTGTTTGCTACTGGACCGAACTGCTGATAAAGAAGATTGAGATTGCCCCCAAAGAACTATTGCCAAACAGGTCCACTTCCCCCTTTTCCTAGTATGTTTTCTTTTCCACTACCTCTGCTGGGTGGTGGACAAGAGAAAAGATTGAGCATTTATTAAAAGTAGGTTGCAAAAATTTATGCCTTATGTTTGAGCCACGATTAGTTATGTATTACATAATTCACCATGCAGTATATAACCAATATAAGCACTTTTAGAATATGGTGTTTCATTTGTTTTACTGCATACTTAAACAGATAACTAGAAAATGGATAATCATTACTGCCTCTGCTTTTGCCACAAATCTCTTCTTCCCATGTATCTTTGAATAACAAGCTGAATTTTTAATATTCAAATCTTCTAGCCACAATAGATGCTACCATTTAATTGATATTACCAGATGCTATTGAAGGCCCAGTGTTAGTTTTATTTTTCTGTTGCGATTCTTTCATTGACAATACTTAGATCCATCTCTGTTTGTGGTCACACAAGAATGAAGGACAGAATTAAGTTGTCTGTGACTACTTATGAATCATAAGTAAAGCCAGAAGTTTGTAGTCTCCATATACCTTTTTAAATTGCTTGTCAAATTTGGACACACAAGAACAAGTTCACATAGCCAGTCTCGTTCCCTAAAGTATTAAACACCATTTTAAAAGTAACCTAAGACATCAGAGAGAGCAGATCAAGGACCAAAAAAAGGTGAGACAAACCCATGGTTAATTGTTCTTAAAGTATTGACTTCTTAGTCTGTCATGAGCTAGACACATTAGCTTTCAGGCATCCAGTATAACATGAGGACTATCAGGGGAAGTCAAGGCACAGTGCAGACATTTGGAAGGCAGCAGTCAGGACAATTAGATAGGAGGTAATTCAGGATCGCAGGCAGGTGTTCATCAGTCAAAATTTCAACTGCACTGATGACACAGAGTCTGTCAAAACAACCAACCAAACAAGGAGACCCCCAGAGTTTAGCTTTCCCATAGGATTTGTGGACTACTTGTGACCCTGGATGGAGAGTTTAAATAGAATGGTCTCACTGTCCCAACAGCACCAGAAGAACCATTGAAAATGCATAGTTTGTAGCTTAACATTTTAAGATGTCACTATTTCCTTTGAATTAGGATGAGGCTGTTCGGTTAAAAAGTCCAGGGTACTTTTTATACGTTTTGTCGGGAAACGGCTGACTGAGTCACTGTGGTTCTTGGCACATAATCATGGCAGGTATTTGTCCTTCTCAGAATTGTGTTCTGAAACATTAATCATCAATTAATATTCTGTCCACATTTATTATATCAAAAATACAAGTGATCACTCTTAAAATATGTAGAGCTGTGTAACTTCAACCTCGGTAAACAGAAAAGGTTTTCCAACTGGAAAGTTCAGGTAACCCAGTCTGGAGCCCCTCAGAGACACGGTGAGGCTTCAAGTCTTAAATATATGACTCTAGATATAAATCATAAAAACAGTAATTGCTGTTTAACATATTTGTTTCCAAATTTACTTCTGACATAGAGAAATAAATTAGCAGCTACCTCAGTTTTACCACAGACCAGTCTAATTACTACATCTTATTTATACGTTCCTTGCTTCATCAATTACCTGCAAAACCTATATTTTAATGCTTTTGATAGTTTAATTTGCACATTAACCACAGTATTCCAATTTGCTTATTCACTCTGAGTAGCAGGTCTTTAAATACTGAGTGCGTTAGGACACAGCTGAGTGGCTCACTGCTATAGGAACGCTACATTCGAAGATTCTCTGACTCCTCCTTCCAGTTTTCTTGCATGCATTTGACACCTTAGGGAGCACCCAGCTCTTTGTTTGTTTGTATACAGTCCCCTTCAACACTTGGTATGAGGTATGTGAGGAAAAAGAATATATACAATTTTAGCAGAATAAGTAAATAAGCAAATAGCTAAATGAGCGTGCTTCACAAGTGTGCCCTTTGATGGGAGTTGAACACTGGTATTCAAAACTGTACAACCAAGAGCCTCTGGCTAAAAGTGGCAGTTATCATTTATAATAGGATCAGTATTTTGAACTTACTTGGGCAGACATGGATGCTGGTTCTTGTCAAAGTCAGAATGACTGACTCATGCTTCAAAGAGTGGGAAAGGTAACCTATGGGCATGATAACCAAATAAGTAAATATGTTAAAAATGACCTAGAGGGATGTGATTTGTCATAATCCTTAAGCTATCTCTCTGTCATCTATCAACAGATGTGGCAAGCCGCCGCATTCTGCCGTAGCAAAATGGCGCCCGACCCGAAAGGGGGAAGGGAGAGAAAAAACAGCTTGCTAGGCGCATGCGCCAGGCTCCGCGACGAGCCGGCACAGAGATGCTAATGAGGTTCGGAAGTAAGCACCAATCACAGGCAGACACGTTCCCCTTAGGGCTATATAAACCAGAGGGTTTCGGGCTCGGGGTCCTTTCGCTTCGGCAAGCAAGAGAATAAAGAAGTTGTGGAAGAATCTCTGCGTGTCGAAGTCCTTCTTTCCTACAGGCAGGAGCGACGGGCGCGACAAACAGAGTCAATTTAAAAATAAGAAACCTGCTGGGTATAGAAAGAAAGAAAGAAAGCTGAACATCCAGAGACAGTGATGCGGGGCTACCTGGAGGGAGACACGGGTTATAGATCCAACTCACTGTGGAGAAATAGGGGAAAGAGCTTCAGACCCATGATGTGACTCAGTGGATCAAGGTGCTTGCTACTAACTCTGAAAACTTGAGTTAGAAATTCCCAGGCCCCACAAGGTGGAAGGAGAGAGGAGAATCCTATAACTTGTCCTCTGACCTCCACACACAGGATTTGACAAATATGAACACATCCATGCATACACACCATGCATACACACACAGAAAAACCACTACATAATTTTTAACGGAAAAGAAGAGGAAGGAAGCCAAGGACCCAGATATTACGCTTTGCATCTGGCATTTTCCTGCTCATGACAGCCTTGGTGTGAATGTGATATGAAGTCAGATAACAGAACGACCTGGAGAATGTCATGTGCAGGAGTTGACTCCCCAAATACATAGGATAACAGGGAAGGATATAAGTGAGGAGTAAGCTGAAAGAGGCTGAGGAGGAGGGCAACCTCCTAGGAAGACCAGCAGTCTCCACTAACCTGGACCCCCTGGGATCTCTCAGACACTGAGCCACCAACCAGACAGCATACACCAGCTGACATGAGGCCCCCATGACATATACAGTAGAGGACTGCCTGGTCTGCCCCCCGTGGGAGAAGATGCACCTAACCCTTGAGAGACTTGAGGCTCTAGGGAGTGAGGAGGTCTGGTGGGGGAGGGCAACATCCTCTTGGAGATGGGGTTGGAGGTATTGGATAAGAAACTGTCAGAGGGCAGACTGGGAGGGGGATAATGACTGCATTGTAAAAATAGATTGATGATGATGATAATGATGATGATGATGGCAAATGGGCAACGGCAGAGTCAAGGACAACCTAACTTCATCTGTAAAGAAGATCAGAGTCAGAGGAAGGCATGAGAAACCCAAATTCCCTCCAGTCACCTTACAGGCAGATAGACAGCTATGACTCATTTAAATGTCTGCATGTATTCCTGGGAATTCATTTTTCAATTCGTGAGTTACTTATTTAGTAATACTGTTGTCATGCAATATATTTTCCAAATCTTTAAAATTTACAGTTAGACTTTTAAAAATGTTTGTGTGTATCTCTCTCTCCCCCCACCCCTCCCTCTCTCTCTCTCTCTCTCTCTCTCTCTCTGTGTGTGTGTGTGTGTGTGTGTGTGTGTGTGTGTGTGTGTGTCTGTGTCTGTGTCTGCATGGGTATACAGACATGTTCTATCCAGAAGTGTTCTATCCATGGGTGCAGTACATGTTCTATCCAGAAGGTTGTTTAATAGGGATGTATTTGTGTGTTTCTTTGACAAAGTATCAATATTGGTGGCTAGTTTGTGTCAACTTAACACAGACTGGCGTCTCCTGTAAAGAGGAACCCTAAGTGGAAGAGTTCCCTCCACCAGATTGGCCCCAGGACATCTCTGTAGGCATTTTTTTTTTTTTTGATTGTTGATTCATTTGGGAGGGCTTAGCTCACTATGGACAGTGTCCGCCATGGGCAGGTGGTTCTTGGTTGAATAAGAAAGGAGACTGAGCAAGCTATGGAGAGCAAGCCAATAAGCATCACTCCTCCCTGGTCTGTGTTTTAATTCTTGCCCTTATGGTTTAATAATCATATCAGTGGAATATGTAATTATTATTTTCTTCAAGCTTAAAAATATCTACTTTTAATTGAAGGATTTAAAATTCAATGTTGAGTGTAACAAAAAGAAAAGCTTTTTTTATTTGCTTTTGTTTATTGAATTGTGTGTCTGAAACTTTTTGGTTTTTGTTTTCACTTCTTCCATTTATGTCAAGTATTTTTATTATCCACATTTACAGTCCCCTAAATTTTAATGACAATTTAGTTTAGTGTTTTGTATTGCTAGAGAATATGTTTCAAAGACTTAACTTACCCTGGCCCTGCTACAAAATATTTCCTGTCACAATGTGAAAACGTTCCCAGAGTGAATTCCACATACCCTTTCCTCCTGCTAGCCTCTTCTGATGCAGACAGACAGACTCCATAATTTATTTTGTCAGTTTTTTTCAATACTTCACAGATGGTAAGAAAATACAAATCAAATATATAATAAAATGCTATGTATTCACAGGCCTTTAAACTGTTTTTAGGATCCTCTATTTTTCTGGGCTTTTTGGCTGGGGGGAGTGAGGGTGGCCAGTGATTTCATTGACAGGTCCATACAACTCTTAATTAGCATCTGTAGATGTTGAACAGTTTATGTTGCTTTTAGAAAGACACTGAGAAGCAAATTATTATTAGATTTTTTTTGAATGATCAGAGTGTTAAAGAGACTCTAACTTGGTTGCTTCTAAATTTTGTTCATTATGATTATATATACAATAAATATCAGTATGTGAAAAAAAAGAGATGATTCTACTCTTTCATTTTCCACTGTTTCTGAAGAGAAGTTGGGTAATTTTTAGCATACCAGGGGTCTTTGTTCAGTTTTTCCCAGGTACTATGAAAACACTGTGTTCACTTTGAGCACTGCTCTGCTGCTCATCCCCACCCTTTCATCTGTCTTCAGGGTGTTCTCTGTGTTAAGCCACTTGGTTCTGTTGAGTTTCAGAACTCTCTGGAAAATTCTGATTCAGCTCCCATTTCTCCTGAAATTAAGATGTTTGCTTTTCTGATGTTGTCTTTACAGCTTCAGATCTGCCTCTTCATTCATAATCTTCTCCTTCTTCAGTCTCAGATTAACGGTCTTTTTCTCTGCATTTAAGTCTAACTCACAGCTGGACTCTTGAAATGGCAGCATCATGTCCTACCTTTTACCCTCCTGTGATGGAATGTATGGTAAACTCTTTGGGTTTCAAATCCATGATTGATTTCCCGAATTCACACAGTTGAGACCATTATATTAGTTATTTTTTTATATATATACTTTATGGTTACTTTGAAATCCTTGTGTAATCATTTCATACAGACTTCATAGGGTAAATTAAACTGAACACACACTACATTTTTTCTAATATGTTACATTTTGTGGTTATATGCAGGTATATGGATATCATATACACACACATAAGCACATACACACATACGCATGCACACTCATAAGCACACACATACACACACACACACACACACATACACACACACAAAACACATACACACCTCAAAAACTTAGCAAATTGTCTTGTACTTCGAGCAGCCCAAAATGCAGAGATTTCTGTTCCTCAAATATTCCTGCATCTAGGGTGTTCTGTGATAGAGCATGAAAGTTAAGAATGCAAATGGTAATTAGATAATTGATACATTTATGTTAATTACATCACTGGCTTTCTGTTCACTGCCTTCCTATGGACAGACAGAAGATGTGCTGGCACGGAAGGTCTCTTATCCTCTCATCTGACTAAAGTCATCCTTCACTGTTCATGTCATCCTGGACGTGAACATGGATAATGGAAAGAAGTATTGATCAAGCGATTTTCATCTCCCTTCGGTGCTGTTGATGTTTCTAATTTAATTGAATGCAAATTTAACAACTACATTCATTAGTATATTATTAAGTCAAAGTGGATATTATTTTGTAATGTATTTATCACTCATATGACATCATCTGTCTATAGTCCATCTCTGTATATATATTATTTAACTAATATATATCTATCTCCCTACTCATTCTTATTATCTATTAATTATCCGTCTCCCTTGTATCTTGTCATCTACCAATGTCTATAATTTATTAACCATGTTTCTCCCTAGCAATCATCTATCTACCTACCTATCAAATATCTATCTATCTACCTATCATCTATCTATCTACTCTGTCTATCCATCTTCTATCTAAATATCTTCTCTCTATATATTCATATATTCATATATATATGTATGTATTATCCATAACTTTTCCAGTTTTGTATCTATTATATACTTCTCTACTACCCATTATCTATAAATTTCTTTTTTTTTTGCTTAAACCATCTCAATGCTCTCTATCTATATATCATCTGTCATCAATAATCTATACATATCTATCATCTATCTGTCTAACATCTATCCATCATCTAGTTTAAATTCTTTCACTATCTTTCATCTAATCTGTATCATCTGTCATCTATTCATCTATATATCATCTGTCTATCAATCTATAAATCATCTATCATCTTCTATCATCTATCACATGATATCATCATAATGGAAAGAGATGTATCTACATCATCACCACCACTACACTCCTCCTCCTCCTCCTCCTCCTTCCCCTCCTTCTCTTCCTGGTAGTTTATATTTTGATTGATTTTATTACCCAAAGTTTTCTCTAGGTTGGGACATGTTGATGGCATATTATCTCTCTGTTTATTTTCTGTGAAAACGCATTATATCCAGCTCTTTCACAAGTAATGGTTTCAGTTGGTTTTTACTCATTGGTTAGAACTGAGGATGGGTGAGGTTTGTTGGATGAGTCAGGTGCTGTCCAGCACATTGAACTGTCATAGTGTCTCCTAAAAAATAAGCTGCTGTCAAACTCTAGCTCTTTAGAATGGTATACATCCTTTGTCTTTTTGTGAGTTTGGAATCTCTATCTTTGGTTGGCTTCAATATTTATTACTAAAATCTCCAGCTTTCTTTTCTGAACATACCTACATTTTTAGTCCTTTCTTTTCTTTTTTCTTTCTTTTTTTTTTTTTTTTTTTTTTTTTTTTTTTTTTTTTTTTTTTTTAAACCCTGGCTGTCCTGGAACTCACTCTGTAGACCAGGCTGGTCTTGAACTCAGAAATCTGCCTGCCTCTGCCTCCCGAGTGCTGGGATTAAAGGCGTGCGCCACCACGCCCGGGTTTTTAGTCCTTTATGTATTTGCCGAGTCTTTTTTTCATTTTAATTATTTTATTAGATATTTTCTTCATTTACATTTCAAATGCTATCCCAAATGTCCCCTACACCCTCCCCCCACCCTGCTCCCCTACCCACCCATTCCCACTTCTTGGCCCTGCCGTTCCCCTCTATGGGGCATATGAAGTTTGCAAGACCATCTTCTGCTACATATGCAGCTAGAGACACAAGCTCTGGGGGTAATGGTTAGTTCATATTGTTGTTCCACCTAGAGGGTTACAGACCTCTTCAGCTCCTTGGGTACTTTCTCTAGCTCCTCCATTGGGGACTGTGTGCATCCACTTCTGTGTTTGTCAGGCACTGAAATTTGCCGAGTCTTAATCCATGTTGAACCTTCTATCAAAAGCATCATGTGCTCTTGAGATCAATTGTACATTAGTGATAAAACTCCCGTTATCTTCTTTTCAAGTGCTTTAGCCTTGTTTCTTTATCCTACCCTTTTGCACCCAAACGTGTAAAGGTCCATTTGGGTCAGTTGATCTCTGATGAGTCTCTGGCTGTATTACGGTGTCTCTGTAGCTATCTTTTGGGCCACACCTGTTCTCATATGATCAAGTTGCTTTTCCCTTATGGAACATTCTGTTTTATATTGTACTCAACCATTTTTTTATGAACATGCAGCAATCTAGAGGTTGTTTTTTTTTTTTTTTTTTTCACAGTGTTACTCCTGTACAATGGGCAAGTTCCCTTTCTAAGTGCAGGTGTGTGGCCTGGAGTTCATATTTCCATCTTGACTTCAGACCTCACGACAACCAATGCACTTCTTTCTCACTCATGTTCATAAGTTACAATATTTGAAATTCTAAGCCAGTAGTCCTCAACCTTCCTGAAGTTGTGACCCTTTAATACAGTTCTTCATGTTGAGGTGACCCACAACTAAAAAATTAGTTTGTTGCTACTTCATAACTGTAGTTTTGCTACTGCTATGAATCATAATGGTAATATCTGATATGCAGAATATCTGATTTGTGACTTCCACAGTGGTCATGACCTACAGCTTGAGAACCACTGTTCTAAACCAACATGTATAACTTTTCCCCAGGACTCTTCCCTGCTGGACACAGGCACTCAATTCCTATTTACCTTCCTGAACATAGTTAGCAGAAGACTGCTACTTCCAGAGTCAGAGGTCTAAGCTCCTCACTACATGTGTGGTAAAAGGCTAAAATTTTATGATAGGTATTCTCCAATTAGAATGTATCTTTCTGTTGAAAAAATCACATCAATTTAATTTGAACTGGTTTGAATAGAAAAGCAAGTTTAACTATGGAATGGTAAACAGTTTGCAGTAAATCAAAAAGAGGGAGATAGATAGCATTTATTAGCTCCTAAAGTCTGACATCCTAACAGGACCACATTGACGGTTAGGGTGACAGAAGTATCTGGCTATCCCCAGGAGTGCCACTTGCCACCAAGTGGCTCAACTCTGCTTAATTTCCAGCCTGGCCTTCATTCTCTCTACCCATGTTCAAGACTGTAGCAGCTTAGGCCACAGAAGGACACCCTGTCACAAACAATGGCAGCAGCAGCAACAATGACAACAAGAAGTCCACATAAACTAAATAAAGACCCCACAAAAACGGAATTTGAAAAAAAAATCTCTGTTTTTTCTGTTTTCCTATTGATAAAATAGTATGCAAATACCTGTTTTGTCTGAGTCATAGTAACTCCAATAGAAGCCTAAACACTAGAATTTTATTATTATGGAAATGTTACATGACATGTTAAAAATAAATAGAATTTCCCCTGAACATGTGTGCCTGAAGTCTCATCTCTCACTGCCTTTCCTGCTTTGAGAGTTGGAATCTGTACTGGTGGCTCTGCAATGAACATTTGAATAAAATAACATGTTGCAAGTGAGGCCCTAGTGTAACAGAATATAAATGTATTCTAACAATCACATTGCCTGTTAAGTGATGGTTGTTTATCTCCACCACTCCTCTACCCTTTTTCCTGCTTTTCTTGCTTCCCCACCTCTCTCCTTCTTTCTTCTTAATTACAGGTTTCTATCCAGATTTTTATTTTAGAAAATGAAATTGAATGAACCTTTATAGATACTTGTCCCACAATATCAACTTCATTATATTCCCATTGTTTTATCAAAGGTTGTTGCTGAGGGTTAGACTTAGGACCTAGTGTGCATTAAGTGAGCTTTCTGTCATTAAGCTACATCTCCAGTCTGCCTCTTCTAACTTCAGAGTATACTCCTTAATTTTAATTTATTTCTACTTAGCAAATATATGATTAAACACATTTAAAAACATATGCATACATAGGAGTATTGAAAAGAAGGAAATGTGATACTCATTGGATAAATACTTAAGTAAGCCACTTAAAATTATGTAGAGGGATTTTGTTGTTCTGTGACACACACACACACACACACACACAAGCCCATTTGGCTTAAAGTCTTTAAAAAGTACAAGTGCATTTTTTTGCATAGGAAAGGTACAATAGATGTCAAGCCTTGTCTACATTATGTTTTATTCTCACCAGCTGGTATTTGGCCTCCGTGAGCCCCCCTCCCCGACCCATAGTGACTGGCTGAGTTGTGGTTGACTGAGTCTGAGTTCTGAGTCAGAGAGACACAGATTAGCTCATCATTCTCCTGTGGCTACTGTGACAGGTCTCCACCTTAGTAGCTTTTCCAAGATCCTTTTCATCTCAGTCTGTGGACCGGAGTTGACTTGGATCACCCTGGGACTAAATACAGTTGTCATTTCAAGCTGATCTTCCATAGAGGAAACTTGATGCATGCTTTTCCATAGGTCTCTCTCTTGGCACACACCCTCTTCCATCCTCAAAACCAACCCAGCCTCATCAGATCTGAGTTCCCACATTTCTTCTTCCTTCTTCTTCCACCTCTCCCAGCCTTAAGGGATCCATCTAGAGAGCTTTAAATGGTCTCCCAACATCAATGTGTGTTAACAGATAATGTCTACCCCACTGTCAATCTCAATCCCTAACTGATCAGAGTTCCACAGGATCCAGAACAAAGGCCACCAAAACTCCTGATGCTCTGTTGCTTTGTCTGTCCTTGCCGGGTGCTAACCCGTGCTTTGTATGATGGCTTGGACCATGTTGGGGCTCCTACAGTACCACACCATTTAAAAGTCAGTGAGAATGGTCACTCTAACTTGGTCAATACCTGATTATAAAACAACATGGTAAGACAAACAGTGTAGGGTCCATGCTAATGAGAAATAACAGGCTCTTCCTAAGACAGGATCAGAAGCCCAAAAGACATACTGAAGGTGATCCACATCCAAGTCTGTTCATCCTGAAATTTCAAGCAGTGGTGATTGGCTATAAATCAGGAAATGTCAAGCTACCTTGGAAATGCACACACATAAGTTGCAGAAGAGTATCGTTAAGATCGTTTTTGCATTATGGTTCTGTTGATATAATTGATAATTGCAGAAACACAGCTGCTGAGTCCTGTCTTTGTCACTTGTGGCTGCAGGACCACAGGGCAGGAGCTGCTGTCCCTGGAGAACTTCTGGAGGCGTCTGGATGCAATGGTATCTTGGAATCCGCCACAGAAACAGATGCTGTTTACATCTGTTTCTCATGACAGTCACTTAAGATGGCAAGAGAATCTGCTTTTTAACACACACTGCTCAAATATTCAAGAACATATTTAGCTTGTCAAAGCAATTTTTAAAAAGTTATACTAGAAGATGAGATTTATAGCAAATACAAATGATTACATTTTTACTTTGAATTTATCATGAATACAGTTATTGCACACAGTCTTTGCAATGAACTCTTGGAGAATTTTTAAGAAAAAGAGTATTTTTTTTTGCTCTTTCATTTCAAAAGTTACACTGTAAAAAAAAATAATCAATGCTAGCCTGTTCTGTATTAACAAAACTTGGTTTTTATCATATAAATTAACATAGATGAATATATTTCCTTCAATTTTAAATGTTTCACTTTTTTTCTAACAATCTTGTTAGCTTAACTCTGATCTCAGGGGAACTTTTAAGTAGACTCCGGGCTTGATTGCTTTTTGAGCACACTCCAGAAATTCTATTTATACTTTTCTGAAGTGCCCTTCTTGAAATGACATTTTCTCCATGTTAGGACAATAGGAGCCAAGTAGAAAAAGTAATTTTCAAAGCATCGCATCTCTCCATGGCTGCGGTTATACTTCAGTGGGTAGAGCCTAGCCTATACAAAGACCTGGGTTTGATCACTGGAACCTCATTAACTGCCCTTGCTCTAGATACAATTACAACACTCTAGTACCAAGGTGGAGGGTCAGAGTCCAAGGTCATCATCAGGTAAACGGAATATTGGAGGGTAGACTATGTAGAGAGACTCCTCACAATAGTGTCCTTACGGTGTCCAAGCTGTGTTCAGATTAACTGTCTGGGACATTTACTGTGGGAGAAGGTGGAGACCACAGAAGGCATCCATGCACATGTGGTTTTACACACGAGGGACAAAATATTGAAGTTTACATAAACCTTCTACTATAGCTCACAGAGAGAACTTAGCAGTCCTTCTTCATAAATAAGAAATTATCGTCTCAGTTACCCATAGCCATTGCTCATCCCACCGAGTCAACCAGAGTGAGTCAGGATGCGACCTCAGACTTCTCCACCCCAGCCTATGCCGCTGTGACACGGCAGCCTTTTGCACAGAACTTCAGTTTGCACCATTTGAACTAGTTTCTTTCTTTTTTTTTTATTTTTTTTTTATTTTTTATTTTCCCCCTTCTCAAATGCTAGCTGCTGTCAGTGTGATTTGTAACAACGGTTCCTCTCAATTATCCTCAGCTCTTTTGGCAGTGCTGGAATCAACTGCTTCCCATCAGCTGCAGTAGCAATGGAGTCTTTTTCACTTGTCTGAGGGAAGTGTATTCTGGGTGGAGGGTGTTGCTTCTCCTCCCTCCAGATGGGAAAAGCATCTCTAGGCAAATTTTACAAAGGAAGATAGCATGCAAATTATTACAAATAAGTTTTGACAATGTCCTCTACTGTGACCTGCCTTCTGGGGTTGTTAGAAAATAAAATGCTCTCTCTCTCTCTCTCCCTCCCTCCCTCCCTCCCTCTTCCTCTCTCTCTCTCTCCAAATAATTTCAACCTGATTATCTTGTAGTATTATAAATATTTTTAACATCTTAATGAAAACTAACTTGAGTCTCCTAAGTGGAAAACAGTGAATGAAATAATTCACCATGCATAATGTAAAGTGACATATTTGATGTTTATTCTTTTCCTTCTCTCACCCTAAAATTAAATAGATATTTAAACATAACTGAGAACATTTACAAAAATGTATAAGCATGTAAAATATGTTCATTTGTTGGAAAACCCGCATCTTGGTTAATTATTCATATATACAGATTATCATGTAAATTTGAAAGAAAAAAAACCTAGTTGAAAATATATATTCATATATACAGATTATCACATGCGTTTGAAGGAAAAACAACAAAATTAGTTGCTAGTACAATTCTTTCAAAGATAGTATGAGATTTTAAAGTCCAGAATATCTTCATTGTACCCAGATTTTAAAGCACTAAGTATGGATTTTGTATCTGATTATAGTGTACCTGATACAAAATGATGTACCATGGGTAGTGCACATATAAATGGGTAGCCTATTTATTTCCTTTTCAATTTCCTTTTCCATTTTTGGATAAATAGGATTGTTGGGGTTTTTCACAAGATGAAGGGGGTTGTTTCGGTACTGCTATGTATTCAAATGCTAAATACTGTATCCAAATAACTGGGCAAAAGAGATGTAGGTGGAGCTGAAGGTTCCTGAGGCTTGGGGTCTCAGAAAGGGGGGATGGGGGAGAGTAAAAGGAAACAGGGAAGAAGAGAGCCTCCATGGGGCAGGTAGATTATGAGCAAATGTCAGTGAGAGCCCACCGGTTGGAACAGCAACGGACCAGGCAGAACGTGGCAAGTGATATCTCGAGGTTATTGACTGGGGAGTCTATAAAATCGGATAGCGGGTGGATATCTGCCCTGCCCTAGTGCTTTTTTCGGTTTATTATAAGTATAAAGGTTTTGCATCTTTTATTTGGGAACTAAATGATCTTAGGTGGGGTAGAAACCCCCGAACAATATTAACCACGGCAACAAGGATTACAGTAAACACAATGTTACAGTTTAACTACTGCCCTTTCTCCTTTTTCTCCTCACATAAGTGTAGACACGCCCAGGAAGCAGGAATCTCAATAGGGGAATTCTCTTGCTCCATCCGTTTGATTGCTAATTGGCTGGGGAAGTGGGGAAGTCCCAGTTCACTGTGGGCGGTGCCATCACCTAGCAGGTGGGGCAGAGCTGTATGGCAGCTGAGCAAGAAAGAGGAGCCAGCCAGGAACCACTGGTCCTCCGGGATCTCTGCTTCCATCCAGTTCCTGCCTTGAAGTCCCGCCTTGGCATGGTGACAGACCATAATCGGAAAACTAAAACACTCTAGTGCCCTGGCAGCTTTTATTATGGTGTTGATCACAGCAATGGAGGAGAAAACTAGGGTCACATGTGGAATATTTCATCATAATTTAAATAAATCTTAGGTACTGGAACAGGTTTCTGTAGTAGGGAATTTTGGGGGCGTGTGCAAAGCCCCGGGTTCACTCCTCCATCCTGCAAAGAGAAATGAATGAATAAGTAACTAAGTATGTAAATAAATATGAAAGAAAGAAAGAAAGAAAGAAAGAAAGAAAGAAAGAAAGAAAGAAAGAAAGAAAGAAAGAAAGCAATATTCTTATTTCTACAGGGTAGACCTACACTTATATCTACAGTGCTAGTTGTGGGCCTCATGAAGCCCTGGGTGGTTTTGCTTCCCTTCAGGGAAGAGGCTACAGGCTCTCGAAGCTGGGCTGGGGAAAGAATTTTGGAAGTAATTTTTCTCAGTCTGTTGTACGTCGAGAATGAATACACCAGAGGCCCACTCTCTGAATTCCTCACAGGCTGGGAAAGTGGGATTAGGAACCTCTAAAGAGAACGGTTTCCTTAGCAGAACAGAATACACAAGAGCGGTTGCTTCTTATTGCCTCTGTTCAGAGTCTGTTTCCTCTGGGCTCTGAAAGTCCCAGGTGCTGTTCTTTGCTTTGTGTTTACCCAGGATGGCGTTTGTCCTTTCTTCCCAGCTTCCCCTGTGCCGGGATTCCTGACCTGTGCTTGACAGCCTGTGGATGCTTGTTAATCTGCGCAACCATGTCTTTGCAGAAAGATCAAGAATAACGATCTCACCATATCCCACACCAAACAGAATCTGTGTGCTGCATGGCAACTTCGCAAGCCATTGAACTTCAAGTCTACTCGTTACAGAGGGCGTTTCTGCTACTGTTGAAATCCACTTCCTGTTACAAAATTTAATATATCATATTGGAATTGTTAACTCAGATGAACTGAAACAAAGCACTTTTCAGGATTTTTTTTTTGTAGGAAGTGTGTGTGTGTGTGTGTGTGTGTGTGTGTGTGTGTATGAATATTGATATGTACACATGAGTGCAACAGAGAAGATGATATCAGATCTCTAGGAGCTATAGTTATAGGCAGTCCTGAGCCTCCTGATGTTAATCTTGGGAATCCAACTCAAGTCCACTAACCAGAGCAGCACAGCTCCTTAACTAGTGAATCATCTCTACAGCGCAGACAGAAAGTGGATTGTTTGTAATTATTTTAGTGTGTACCACGCCCAGCCTTCAGGAAAAGAAAACAATTTACATTATGATGCAGAGAAAAAATTAAACAGGCAAACAAGAAACAAAACTGCCCATGATGGATAATTATAGTACTGACCAAGCAGTTTTACAAATGAAGTAACTGAACTATAACTGTACAGTGGGTCACTTTATGGTGTGTATAAGTATAAATATAATGAAAACATATCATACATTAAAATGAAGTTTTTGGTTTCATAGTACTTTTCCATACTGATGAATTTTCAAAAATTAAAAAACAGGATTATTATAATGAACATTTCAATAATAAAAAGGTACACAAATAACTATTTCAAAATACAAAACAAAATAATGACGATGAGTTTGTTATTAATATATAGCAGAAAATGGCTGGGCAGAAAAGTCATATGCTAAGAACTTTGTTAGTGTCTACATGTCACTAACAGTTTTCAAGGTAGGAAGGACATTCAGTGTTCATATTTACATAGGACATTTACTAGGGACATACATCAGTAATAGAGTACCTTCTTGCCTTGTGGAAGCCACAGGTATTACCCTTGTCACTTAAAAATATGTATAGTTGGGGCTGGAGAGATGGTTCAGCTCTTCCAGAGGTCCTGAGTTCAATTCCCAGCAACCACGTGATGGCTCACAACCATCTGTAATGGGATCTGATGCCCTCTTTTTTGTGTGTGTCTGAAGACAGTGACAATGTACTTATGTAAAAGTGTCTGAGCATTTGGGAACATACTCAGCTGGCTGCAATGGAAATGAACAGAACAGAAAAAAGATACTTACTAACCCTGTTTCTACAAAGGGTTAAAATCAACAAAATACACATCACCCCCGGGTTTCAGAAAAATAACAAAAAAGTTGTTTTAAATATGGCTTGGAGCCATGTGTTCTTAGTTCTTTAAAGATGTATTCTGTTTTTAATGTGTCTGAGTGCTTACCTACATGTACATGTGAGTATCATGCATGTGCCTTTTGCCTGCAAAGGCCATAAGAGGGGTTAAGATCCCCTCTTAATTGGAGTTATGGATGGTAAAGCATGGTGTAGGTTCTGGCAATTGAACCCGGGTCCTCTACAAGAGCAGTAAGTGCTCTTAACTGCTGAGTCATCTCTCCTGCCACATAATGAGACCTCACAGTGAAGAGACAGCTGGCTCAAAATAATACACTTGACAAAAGTTGTAACAAACACAAATCTTCCCTACCAGGAGATGCTGGCTCATACCACTTAAATGACAGATATATATATATATATATATATATATATATATATATATATATATATATATAGAGAGAGAGAGAGAGAGAGAGAGAGAGAGAGAGACTTTGCAGTCCTGGTGGGAGCAGAAAATCGTGTTTGCTTCATAACCCAGCTTGACAGTCCAGTCACCCAGGAGAGACAAAATGCCACAGGCTGAGGGACTGGCAGCTGCCATTTCTCATGGTTCTGGAACTGAGAATGCCAAGGTCAAGTCCTCTTTTCCTGGGTGAACAACAGACCTTGCTGTGACCATCTTTTTTCCTGGGTGAACAACAGCCATTGCTGTGACCACACCTGGACATTCCCATTGCTGGTGTGTACTGAGAGGTCAGAAGGGCACCCTCCCCTCTCAGAGTCTTCTCTTAGAGATCAGAGCCTAACCCTGACCTCATTTATATGAGTGACTCTTAGGGACATCATGTCTCAACACTGCCACGCAGGTCATTAGGGTTTCAACGCCCGAATTATTGTTAGACTTATTCTCTGAACATTTTGTTATCTATACAACCTATTTGACCATATCCATCCACCATGGGTTCCAACCCCATGTGGTGCTCCCCTCCCTGTCTCTCCCTCCATTTTGTAATTGTTATTAATGCCCTGAGTCCAGAAAGCTCATGGTTGGAGACCAGCTACTGATTCTTGAGAAATTCATTAACAACCATATCTCCAAGGATATATCTCTTTGTAACTTGAAAACATGAACTCCTCCAAGGGTGGGAAATTCAAAGACCTTTCCCTTAGTCATGTTGGAATTTAGAATGTCTGAAATTTTAAGGGAGTTACACTCAGGCCCTCTGAACAAATTGTCCAGAATTCCCACTTCCGGATCCCCATCCAAGGGGATTGAATGATGGATTCCAAACAGTGATATCTGTGCTCTTGCTTCAATAACAGGATCATTAGAAACATCTAGGGAGCAGAAGCAGGTCAAGTATTCTTCGAAGAATAAAGGAATAAGCAGTGTGGTTTATTTAAACTGGTGGTTCTCAGCCTTCCTCATGTTGCCCTGACCCCTAACTTAAAAAAAATTTTTGTTGCTACTCTATAACTATAACTTTGCCTCTGTCATGAATTGTAATGTAAATATCTGATAGGCAGAGTTCCTGATATTCGACCCCTAAATGGGGTCTTGACCTACAGGCTGAGAACTGCTGATTTAGACAATGAAATGTCACCAAGGTTTAAAAGAGGGATGACTCCTGAGAACACTGCTCTAAGAGAGAGAAACCAGCCACCACGGAGAGAAGCCGAGTACTGTGTGATTCCACTCAAGGTGAGTATGAGCAATAAAAACCAGATCAGATTCAGAAAGCAGCAGAGCAGCTCCTGGGGCATAGGAAAGTAGCAGCTGATCTGGTTTAAAGGCTAAGCCCTCCCTGCTGTGAGCAACTACAATTCAGTCGCCAGCACAGACAGGGCTCCTCAGACCTGTAACTCCAGTTTCAGAGTATCCTATGCCCTCTCTTGGCCACCGTGGGCACCGCATGCATCTGGTGTACCGAAGCTCCAGTAAACACACACACATTCACATAAGAATAAAGAATAAATATCACTTGACATGATGATATGTTGAAAGGATGCAGAAATCTGTTTTATAAGGATGAAAATGCTAGTGAAGTTTGTTAATCAACGCTACTATACATATAGCTTCCAAATCCCGTGTTTAAAATGGTTAGTTGGTATCTTTACATGGTTAGTATCCAAATCAAAGTTGGGAAATTAATACATCACATGGCAGGGTTTTAAAAAAAATTTTTTTAATTAGATACTTTTTAATTTACATTTCAAATGTTATCCACTTTCCTAGTTTCCTCTCCGAAAACTCCCCATTCCCTTCCCCCTCCCCCTGCTCACCAGTCCACCTACTCCCACTTCCTTGTCCTGGCATTCCACCACATTGGGGCACAGAGCCTTCAGAAGACCAAGGGCCTCTCCTCCCATTGATGACTGACTAGGCCATCCTCTGATACATATGCAACTGGAGCCATGAGTCCTACCTTGTGTAGTCTATGGTTGGTGGTTTAGTCTCTGGCAGCTCCGGGGGTACTGGTTAGTTTATATTGTTCCTCCTATGGGGCTTCAAACCCCTTCAGCTCCTTGGATACTTTCTCTAGCTCCTTCATTGGAGACTCTGTGCTCCGTACATGGCAGGTTTTTAAAAAGACGTGTGCATCAAAAATATTTAGTGTGAGCCGGGCGGTGGTGGCACACGCCTTTAATCCCCCCAGCACTTGGGAGGTAGAGACAGGAGGATTTCTGAGTTCAAGGCCAGCCTGGTCTACAAAGTGAGTTCCAGGACCGCCAGGACTATACAGAGAAACCTTCTCTAGAAACAAAACAAAACAAAACAAAAAACAAACAAACAAAAAACAAAAACAAAAAAAAACCAGAAAAAAATTATTTAGTGTGATAAGGATGTTGAAGTTAGCTCTTCACATTTGATTGCATCTGATGGAGGAATGGGAGGGGACCCACCCAGTTCTTGTAAAGGGGCAGGCCATGTGAGTTTTACAGTGAGCTCAGATAAGACAGATTAGACTTGTTATTTTACTTTATTTTTTATCTTTTAGTTTCTTTTGTGGGGGTTATCCCAAAGGGAGGACAGACATGGAATGACTGGGAAATGAGAATGATGGGGTACATGATGAGAAATTCTCAAAGGATCAATAAAAATATTATGTTGAAAATGACATTTGATTACTGAATATTACCTTCAGACTCTTCCTACAAATGTCACATTTTTCACCTTATATGAGAACATGACTTTTTAAAAAAAATATTTACTTGATCTGTTTTTATTTTTTTCACTCAAGATTTTATCCCCCTCCTGGTCCCTGTTCCATACCTCCTCCCCACAAAGATGCATCTAATCTTCAAGAGACTGGAGTGGAGAGGTCTGATGGGGTGGGGGGTGGGGCGGGGGTGAGGACATCCTTGTGGAGAACATTTCTTAAAATATTGATTTCCCAGCTGCTTCATTTCATGTCATGAAGTGCTGATATGAACTGAAACACTTTTATTTAAACTATATACATTTTGCCTCTCTACCATTCATTTACCATTACCTATTTACATATATCATTTGTTATTTAAAATTGTGGTTTTAAGATGTACAAGAATATAAATGTGATAGCCTATTCCATGATATTATGTGCCATGTGTTACATAGTTTTACGATGTGTTACCTGGTGTTCAATCCAATGTAAGCTCTTTGATCTCAACCATCTCCTGGTTTTCGTGCTGGAAGCATTCAGAGTTCTCCCCGGCTTTTGAATCCCACAGGACTGACACAGAGAGAGGGTGTGTGCTGTGATTGGAACTGCCGCTTGTGATCAGTCATTTCTGTTCCTCCAGCACAGTCCACATCAACATTCTAACTCCAGACTTCCATGAGGTCCCCTTTCTTGGTGTTCATACAGGAGGGAACTCATTCCATACATGTGTCATCATTGTTCTGGGTCATTTCATTCAACCTCAGGTCTTCCTGAGTTTTATCTGTATTGTCACAAATGACGAACTTCTGCCACTATGTAACTGCATCGTCAGTCTTTTTTTATGGGCTGTTCTTTCAAGTCAAAGAGATATCCCTTTGCAAAGTGATTTGTTTCTTTGATCAGTTGGTGTTAAGCATTTTCCCTGTACATGTACACATGTCCCCATATGCGTGCACATACACACACACATACATACTCATATGCATACACACATATACTCATACATTCATACAGACATACCTATACACATACATGCATATACACATATACATACACAAACACATACACATATACATACATACATACATGTTCTTTGAGAAATGCCCACCTGAGTCTCGTCTTTATTTTTACTTGAGCTGTTCAATTTCTGGTTATTGGGTTCAAGGAGTTCTTTAAGTACTATGGATAACAATCCCTATCAGACTGATGCAGAATTCGAATGGACTTTGGCCAGCCTGAGCATGGTGAGCATGGCTCTGGCAGGCCTTACTCTTCTAATTCCCTCTGCCTTGCTAAGAACCATTAGATCACATTCCTAAAGCTGCTCCCCAAGGTCTAGCCCCTTATTGGACCAATCTCTGCTCCTGAAGTTGGCCACCAAAGTCCAGCTCTCCAAGTATAGAAATCCAGTAATCAAAGACCCCTTTGGCCACTTAATTAACATGCCCAATTAAAATCAAATACCCCATCCTATTAGGGGTTCTCTCCTTGTACCTTTATAAACTGCCATTTTCCTATGTACCACATCTGTCTCCTCTCTATCCAGAGGCAGTCCTTTGTCCCACTTTGAGACAAATACCCTCCCTTTCTCAAGCCCCATTCTCCCATCTCCTTTGTTCCCTTCTTGTCCCCCTCATCCTGTATCTACTGCCTTTGTCCCGTTTCTTTGCCCTCCATCCAAAAGACTCTCCTGTGTGCAGAGAAGTTGGTCCGAAAAGCTGGTCTTGTGGGTCCTGAACCGATACATTTCCTTTCAGGATTTGAAAATATTTTAGAGCATTCTGCAATGCGTCCCTTTACTCTGTTTGTTTTTAGGGTTGTTGCACACACAGTTTTTTAGTTTCATGTGACTTCTCTTGTCTATTCTAACTTTTATTTCCTGTGTTTAAGGCTTTTCTTCCAAAAAAAAAAATGCATCCTCCTCCATCTTTCTGTGTTCTGGAGCCTTTTTTCTTATGCCCTTTTCTAGATATTTTATAGTCTCAGATTTTACCCTGAAACTGTAATATGAGCTTAAGTTTATCTCTGTAACTGGTAAGAGGTCTCTATATTTCTTTTTCCTGTGGAAGATGTTTAAACCCCCGCCCCCACTGGAGGGTGGTTCTTCACCTAGCATATATATCATTACTTGGTTAAAAAATAAATAAAATAAATAAAAGCAGGCTGCCCATGGCTGACTCTATTTCCAGAAGCTCTTTGCTATTCAGGTTGGTAGGTACTGAACATTTTAAAAGAATCATTTTCATTTAGTGTTATGCTTATGCTTATCCTAAACCTGGGGAAATTATTTGTTTCGTGCTTGCCTTGAATAAAAACAAAACAAACAAAAACAAGACCACAAAAAAAACTCCAATAGGTTTAGTAAATGATAATTCAATACAATGAACTGTCATGTCAATGTAATCATTTAATCATGCAACATTCTTATAGGTATTTTATTACGTAATTAAAGTAATATCATTTAAATAGCTATTTAATTCAATTTAAATAAATAATTAAATTGTTTTAATTATTTTTATTAATCTAGAAAAGAAAATGCGATGTGTATATTACCTCAAGGGAATAAAATACACGGCTATCCATGTTACAAGGCTTGAACTGTTATGGTGTGGGAAAAAGCAGGCATTTTTAAGTCAGATGGGAGGTTCCACGGTAATTGGCTTCCAGTGCAGAAGGCCCCCATGGTTCTGAGGAAACTGGAAGTTTGTTCTCCATGCTCTAGAAAACTTCCTCTTAACCCAGGATGATGTCCAAGCTCCCTTGTGCAGTGCTGCTTAGATGTAGCTGTCATCCAGGGCAGCCCTGCAGGTGAATCTGGTCAGATGAATCAGGTCCTCACGGGGTGTGGGGGGTGGGGTGGCAAACACTAAGTCACTTATCGGGAACTACGAATCCCTCAGTGCCCTGCTGTTTTTCTCTTAGGCTCTGCCCTAGGAACTGGGATTGCTGACAGACCCCACCCTCGGGTGCACGCCCTGCACCCAAGAGGAAAAGTCTTTTCCCCAGTTCCGTACGCGAGACTTGGAGGAGGGCGGAGGTAGGGAGAGTTCCCGAAGCCGCGGGCCAAAGAGGAGGCAGGGACATTTGCTTCTAGACAGGACCTTGCTCTCAGATGTCCATCTGCATCTGCGCTTGCGCATTGGTGATGCAGGTCACCATGGTGCGGGGCGTGCACAGCACAGGCAAAAGGCCTGGGCGGGTCCAAGCAGATGCGCAGAGACAGCCAAGCATCAGGCACCTGGGGCTCTACGGAGCCAGGAGGGGCTACCTTCTGGCTAGAAAACCTCCCACTAGCAACTGGACCATTTGGAACATCCTTCTATACTTCATAAGAGCAGCTCCGCTCACAAGCTTCAGAGAGGAGTGCAGCGGGCAGCGACTCCAGACGCTGTCACTTTGGGGGAGTTTTTCAGCTACAAGCTGGGTGCACCTAGAAATTGGTGTAGCCAATTTCTCTCGGTGGCCTAATGATTGGGATAAAGCAGCCATTGCCCCGCCTCCCTGATGATGATTGGGGGAAAGCAGCCACTGCCCCGCCTCCTAGCCTCTATCTTGGTGGCTCTAGGGAAAGAGGCGCATCACCACCTGGTGCCTTAGTGGCTGTCCAACTAGTGGACCTGAGTGTTTTTGTGTCCCTGTCACCCAGGCCCCGATCCAAACTGAGGAGATAGTAAACCCAGTAGCTTCTTTTCATAGCGTTGGCTCAAGAGTGATACTAGCCAAGATCAGGCTTCTGACCTCAGAGATGGATAGGCAGGTGAGCAGAGGACAGAATGCAGAATCCAGGGTTTCTGCCTCCCTCTTGGCCCCTATTCCTTCAACCAGGAAGGTCTGTTTCATTGAACCCCTGACTTGCTGATTTCACTATTCACATCAAACTATTTAAATGAATGAATGAATGAATTACTAAAGTTGATCTGTCAGGTTCAAGCGTTTTGTTTGTTCCTCTTGTTTTGCATCCTTGTTTAAGGCAGGGAACCTGCTAAGTAGCCCAGACTGACCTGGAACTACTCCCGATTCTTCTACCTCGGGCTTCCCAGTGCTGACATGATCTGCACACACCAGAGAATCCTGGTCTCCTTACAGATGCCAGTGTAGGATTCTAGAAAATAGTTAAGGCGATTTTCCCTCCTCACATAATCTTTCCGGAGGTATTCACCACCCAGAGCAAAAAAATACTGTTTTCTAAGTTCCCAGTGCCTCGGTTAATGAGGCTTCCCACAGAGTCTGGCAGAACCTTTATGGTAGGGACCAAAGTGTGTGTGTGTGTGTGTGTGTGTGTGTGTGTGTGTGTGTGTGGTGTTGGTGGGGAGGGTGGGGGCTGTTAGGTTTAGAGTCCTTGGAACGGTGCGGGTTAGCTAGGGAGGGAAGGGTAGGAAGCGAGTAGGGAAGACAGAAGAACCAGAAAAGGGAGCTGGAGGAAAGCGGGTGGGGAGCTAAAGCGCCCATGGAAACTGCTTTCCCGAGCATGGCCGCTAGAGGGAGACATGCCGGGCAGTACAGGTGGAGTAAAAAAAAAAAAAAAAGGAGCCCGCTGTCTGGAGGAATTTGTCATGATGTCGCTTTAAAAGGCTTCAAGTGAAGACTGTGAAGGGAGTTCACAGAGGAGAAAATCCAGTTGCATCTGGACTTAGCCTCTCCAGTTCCTCTGGTGTTGAGATCTTGCGTCCTTTGCTGTTCTCAGCTTGACACCAGGAATCTGCGGGGAAACCCAGGACAGGGCATAACACTAAGGTTGAAACTGTGCCGATCATGACTTTTTCTGAAGGAGGTGTAAGGAAATGCGCTAGAAATGGGGTGATTTTTGCCTCCCCAATTATGGATTCAATCTCTGCTTAATCTGACTCTATCTCTCTAAAATATCACACCTTCGTGATTGAAATCCTAAAAATCGGTGTGCCACAGACTTGGTTTTTCAGATATGCGAAGTTACTTGTATTTCTCCAAGCCAACTTGGAAATTCCTCCAGAAACCTTGGAATACGTCGTTTAGCGCAAGCTGGGTTTTTGTTTTGTTTGTTTTTGGAATACTATTCCCCCCTGCAAAAGCTCTGAAGTCATTGATGAGTTTTGGAAAGTAAGGTGGGCCATAGGTCTGTCTGTGTCTGAGTATGTGGGGTGGATACATGTGTGACATTTGAACACGTGGACATTTTCCACGTACTGTCCCTGGGTTGGCAGTGGGGGCTGTGGGAAGTTAGCGTGGTGTTGCCTTCCTTCATAGGAATTTCAAGACCGGACAGTCTATTTTTTTTTTTTTTTTCCAGCTTGAAAGATGTCTCGGTGGGTTTGAGCTCCTCCAAGTGAATCAGCGATGACTCAAGAACAAACCAGAAAAGTGTGTTTTCCCAGAACCAGGTGTTGAGCGCCTGGGCGACCCAGCCAGCGGCGCGCGCGCAGAGTGGCCAGAGCCCGCTCCGCTCCTCCAGCGCACCACGCTCGGTGCCGCCCTGCAGGACCCGTGGGACTCGGACCCCGTGCGCCACCCTCGCTCCCTCCCACCGCCACCCCCCAAGCCCTGCGCCCTCTCTAGCCCCAGCGGCAGACTCGTCCGAGCGCTGCAACCGGTGGGGCGGGGAGACCTGGCGCTCGCCCCGCGGGCCCGGCAGCCGCTGACGTCCGCTCAGGCCTTTAAACGTGCAGGTCCCCGCGCAGGAGAGACACGACTTTGGAGCAGTCACTTTGCGGGGAGGGAGAAAGCCTCTCCGCTCGGGCAGGCGACAGCTTGGAAGCCTTTGTTCCCAGGCGCTGCGTTGGGTCTGGGTCCCATCAGCACCGGGTGCCAGCATCCTAAGCAGCGGGAAGCGCGTTGGCCACTCGCGTCTGACTGTGGACCCCAGGCGTCCCCGTGCCTTTCCCTGTACACGCAGATCAGGGACCGCGAGGTGCGCCCGCGGTCGCCCGCGGAGCAGAGAGCTGTCTCCGGGGCTCGGGCGCCGGGTGATTTTTCTCCTAGCCGGGAAGGCGCCTCGGTGAACCCGCACCTGCAACTTGTTTGGTTTCCTCTCCCGCAGCGTGTGCAGCGGCCGCATCAAAGTTTCTCTGCCTTCCCCGGGAATCCGCCGTTTGGATCGATCCTCCCCGCTCGGTGTCCACAGGCCTGCAGGGGAGCGAATCGCCCGGCGCGCGGGTGAGAGGCGCGGCACGAGCGGCGTGGTCGCTGCGAGCACCAGGAAGGAGCTGCGGCCGGGGACTTCCCGGGTGACCCTTTGCGGCGCTACCGAGCTGGGTGGACGCAGAAAGAAGAGCTAGCTACAAGGTTTGGGGACGCGGGTGCAGGCAGGCACAGTGGATGTTAATCGCCTTGCTGATTGCCTCTCAATTGGGAACTAGTGGAGAGTGCAGCGCGGGGCAGGCGCGCTCTGCGGGACCCGGGCTCGCAGGCAGGGATCAGTGCAGCTGTAGCTGCGGAGGCATCGAGGGAGGACGCCGCGGTGCTCGCTGGAGCCTGAAGGTAGGCAAGCGGGGTGGTATCCTGACTCTCAGGCCCAGCTCAGAATCCAAAAGCTTGTCTGGTTTCCTGCAACCAGCTTCTCTCCCTCTTCTCTTTGCTCACCTCTCCTCTTTGGAGACTCTGGGGACCCAGAACCCCTCAGGGACCGCGACCTCCACCTCCCACCATAATGCCTAGTGCTAACTCCTTCAGTGGCCCTGAGCTGGGGTGCCTCTTGAGCTTCCGGGAGAAGTTGATACCTTGAGATTTGGATCATGTCTAACTTGATTTGATGTAGTTTATTAAAGGATGTGTTTCCTGTGGGCAAGAATTATGGGAAATAAATGTCCCTGTCATGTACAACGGCTACCACAACCCAACATCTCCTCCCTTCTCCCCCAAAAGTTTCCTAGTAGCAAGTTTTCTTAATGTCCAGATGAAGTCAATGAAGACTGAAGGTTTCCATGCTTGTAGGCAGAAGGAAGATGCGGCTTTTCAGAAGGGTAGAATAAAGGACATCGTGTGTTTACTCTCTCTCTCTCTCTCTCTCTCTCTCTCTCCCCCCCCTCTCTCTCAGACACACACACACACTTCAATGTGCAGAGGACAGACATGATGATAACCTCTGTTGCTTCCTGACTTGTATAAAGTTTTATTTTATATTTTTAAATTAAAAAAAAATCAGAACCCTTTCAGTCAAGTAACTGTGTGGTACAATCAGACTAGATATCTCTGACCGCAATTCAGACACGGCAGAAGTTCCTACAGAGTGCATAAGTGAGTTGGACTCTTGGAATAGTAGCTGAAAATATGAGTGGCCCCAAATGATCCAAAGGACTGCTACACTTTGACAAATGACATTCTTAACAGTGTGTGTGTGGGCGGGCGGGGGGGGCAAATTTAAAGTCTTTGTTTAAAAAAAAAATTACCCAGGTGGAGAGATGGGATGGAAAGACAGAGTTAACTTGAAGAAGGTGGCTTATGGAAAACCAGGGTTTGGTGCTTTTTGAACTACATATGGTAATCACTGAAATAAATGAACCGGTTAGTATTCCAGGCTTGCCGTGGTTGGCTCCACGGAGAGACGGCTGTTACAATTCATTTCCAATCTCATTTGTGGTAATAGAATAATGTTGCACGGGTTTATCCACTTCTTCATGTGTGTGTTGTCAATTCCAAGATGTCCTGCAAGGCAGAGGCAGGAGGTCCAAGATCTGGCTTTTCAACCTTTCGCTCCCCTCCTCCCTCTAAATACTCTTCCCTGGTCTGTTCTCCTCTCTCTCCTGCTCTCTCTCTCTCCCTCTCTTCTCGACACCCATTCCTTTTGATTTTCTCCCATGGCTCATAGACTGCAGTCAGTTTCTGAACCCCTGGCCTTCTGCTCCTGGGCTCTTCCTCACAGAGCAGTTCAGAGTCAGGGATTCCGTAAGTTATGTAGACAGTGCAGTTGTGGAGTCCTGGAGTCCTCTCCTTGGATACTGAGTAGAGGAGTCAGCTGCGTCCCTGCGGAAGGGGCAGGTGGGATTCCACAGAGGTGGGGAGAGTAGAACTCAGCGGAAGTCAGGAAGTCATGCTAAGTTAGAGATATGAACTGTATACTGAGGGTGAATTGCACACACACACACACACACACACACACACACACGTGCGCATATGCACCCATGTTCCCACCTGTGTGCAGGCACGCACAAGCACTGCCTAACATGAGTTATCGTCATCGGGATTCAGCTTCATGCGAGATCTCTTGGAGAGACATCTCTGTCTCAGAGGGCAGATCTTCACTTCAGAAGCTAGTTGAGCCTCCCAAGAAAACAAGCTTTCTCCTTTGCACTAATCCCTTTTCAAGTCAATGGTTTGTCCTCAAGAATCAATTCCTCAAGTGTAATAGTTATTTTCTTAAAGGTTTATTCCTGAGGCTGGCTGAGAACTGGACACTAACATGGAGCTTCAGGGCTTTCTGGTTCACTGGCTTTGGTTTAGCCTCTTGGGTGACACCAGTGTCCTACCTCAAGAGACAGCCTGTGATCGGTCCAGCTGGATGTGTTTTCCGTGAGGGAAGGTCAGCTGCTGTGCTCCTAGCTCACTCTTAGAGCCTACCTTGCCTTCTCTCACGCCATCCCATGAAGTCTTCTGTGGCGAGATGACTATCCTCCGGTGCTAATTTATCATGTTTAACAAGTTTCAGTGTATGACTTTATTATTATTTTTTTTTGCAATATCAGTGTATGGATGAGTCTGGGTAGACGATAACTTGAGCAACATATTGATGATGATAACTCTACCAATGTACTGAGAAGTCTGATTAGATGATAATTTGATCAATGTATTGATGAGCATGATTATGTAATAACTGGAAGTAAGGATTGTGAATTATTTCTTATTGAGTGAGAACATCTTTTAAAATTCCTTTAACATTGATATTTTCTTAATAGTGAAAAATAGTTTATGTAGCTTCCATGACCATATACAAACAAAGTATATATTCAAAATACCAGAAAACAGGGTTGTTTGTTTGTTTGTTTGTTTGTTGTCTAGGAATGTTGCTTCCATTAATAATAAAGCTTCAGAAAGGCACCACAAAAGTGAGAAGAATGCTTTAAAGATAACTGGACATGCTGGCATTTCTTTGGTCTGTTCGATATTTTCATGAAACTTCTCAGACCTTCCACTTTCCTCCCAAAGGGAACTGTCACTGTATGCCCTGGTGTTCTATCTGTGTGCTGTGCATTGGCTGAGTGATGTCAGAGCTAGTCGTCAAGGGCTGCCTTCTTAAGGAACACTCCTGTGGAATACACATTTTGTCAACTGCAGGCATTTGTAGAGTTCTACCACTGAAGATGTTATACAAGAGCAACAAGACAGCAGAACATGTGTGTGCACTTGCATGTGAGCATGCACATGCCCATGTATGCATGTATGTATGTTTGTATGTATGCCCCTTTACTCAAATGGCTTTTCCCAGAGTGTCATATGCTCTACCCAAGGCTTGGTTGCCTACTCTTTAATCTATGTGCCTCTTGATTTTACTTTTTGGAAATGGCTGTTGGGCTCTCACGAAACATATCTTTTCAGCATGACTCGGATTGCAAGCTTACTTCTGAGTTTTGTGTTTCTGTTCTGTTGAACCTCCAGAGACCTCTTTAGATATGTGTGTAGGTGGTGCTCAAAGAAACTCTAGGAAGCTGGGAATATGTCAAGGAAATTATGGAGGGAATTAACATCATCCTAGCAAGGCAGAAAGAAAGGAGAACTGTCTTTTCTTCCTGTGAAGCCCACCACTGGTGTGAGAAGTGATAAGACAATTGGATCCTAGTGCCCCGAGGCCAGCAGTCCTGCCTTAGTAAAATGGCTTAAGTAGAGAGGCAGCCCTGATGGCCAAGTGGGTCCCCTCCATGTCTATGATGAAAGAGCTTGTGTTTGGGGTATCCAGATGCTCCTCCAGCCTCCACCCACGGGGTGAGAGAGAATTGCCACATGGTGGCGCTATTGTGATGCCTACGCTTCTGAAAATGTCCCTGCTGAAACATCTTAAGCTGAATTTACGCCAAAGGCAACATGGGAGTTTTCTCTAAGAATGAAAGATTATTATTATATATAGCTTAAAACTAATAGATATTGGGTAGGGTATCTCATTGTCTCCTGTTGACAACGCTTTTTTTTTTTTTTTTTTTAAACTTCACCTGTGTGAAGATGGACTCTGGACCCTTTTATCAGTTCAGTCTCATTAGTAGATGGAATTTCTCTTTTGATACTTATTATCATATGTGTGTGTGTGTGTGTGTGTGTGTGTGTGTGTGTGTGATGCATGTGATAGAGAGTGACTATCACTTGCCTGAGGTTAAAAAGCGTAGTTAAACCTACAGCTACTTTGAAGCTGTAGTCACAGATGGTTGTGAGCTACCCAAAGTAGGTGCTGGGGACTGAACTCAGGTCCTCTGCAAGAGCAACAAGGGTTTCCAGCCACTGGACTGTCTTTCTGGCCTCAGCAGATTTCTAAAATGACTTTGAATCTGTAAGAAATGCCCATTCCATTTCTCAATCGATTATAATGTTGTGTGTGTTGTCCTTTCCCTTTTAGGTTCTTAAAATTAAAATGACTCCGCAAACACACCCACTCTGTGTTTACATTGGGCTCATACATGCCACCTCAAAACTGTATGTATCTCTTCCAACCAATAAAATAACAGATTCCTGAACAGGATTGCTTTGCATTTTTAAAGATCTCCACTAGAAAACAAGATAAATCTCAGCATGCATCTGCTCTGAGGTGTTCAGATACTCCAGTAAGAACTGTCACCCGTTTATCACGACCAGTGAGTCACTTGCACATTCCAGCAGCTGTTGAGACTGTTGGATGTTTGTGGATTTCACAGCCCATCCCTAGAAGGCCTGAGCTCATCTGAAGCCTTTGTGTTAAAATAGGGAACGAGAACACTTGTGAAAACCCAGATTTGAGCAAGAGGGGTAGAATATTGCCAACGGTTATATCCAGAGAACTGAAGACAGAGGACCGTGGGGGGTGGGTTGCCTTTCAATCTCTTCTTATTTTCCTACAGACTGCTTGGGTCCAGTGGGGTCAGACTAGAGGAAATCACTGTATCAAGGCTTGAGACCACCATGCATCAGGAGACAGGATGTCCGGGTTGACTCTGTATTTTCTTTGAGAGATGGGAAGGACATTTGCCTTATATTTTCTTGAGCTTCATTTGTCTGTTTGGGAAAAAAAAGTGCCCTACGTATTGCTAACTGGTGAAAAGCAGCCTTTTCCATTACAACCAGTAGCTATAAAACTTAGAACTAAAATGTAGTTTTCTTCTAAGAGGTACTTCTGCTTGATTACCTTAGCAAAATGCCTGAAATTGGTCAATTGTATAAATAAAATGATGGCTTGCATTTTGTGTGTGTGTGTGTGTGTTTTCTCTTTTAAAATGCTTTTTATGTAAATAGAATTACACAATTCCCTCTCCCTTTCCTGTCCCCAGTCCTCCCAGCTACACTCTCCGCAGACCCCTCCCAGACCCCACTGCTCCCAGATTGATAGTCTCTTTATTTCTCCTCACTGCTACCAAGTAAGAGGTGCTTGTTCAAGCTTCCATATTTTTTTTCTTTGCGAAGCCATCTAATCTGAGTCTATATTTTTACAATCAAACATATCATTTTTTCTTCTTCTGCAGACAAACTTGCTAAAAATCCAAATAGTAGTGTTTGGAAGAATGTGCGCAATTCTGGCAGGCACGGAGTTTTATACTGCACTAAATGTGGTGTGTGCCAAACTCCACCTGTGAGGTGTGGCATAGCGGTACCATCTGGTGTATAGTAAGAGATCACAAGTCCATCACTAACATCAAACTTTTAAAAATTCAGGTTATAATTGATTTTAAAAAAGAATATGAGGGAGCTGTAATACCCTCGAGGATATGTGCACTTATAATATTAAAAATAGGAAAATGGGTGGAGAGACAGTAGCTCCTACCCACCTTCAAGTTAGAAAATACTGCCAAGTTAGGAACGCTGACTTACAAAAAGAAACACCTTTTTTTAAAGTTAAATTTGTCATAATGCCTAAAACGTTTTACACTGCAAACAAAGGTGATGATCTTTGTATTTAAATTATAGTAGATTTGTAACTAGAGCAAGTATTAAATGTGGCCACCGTGTTTAATACCATTCTTCATATGGAAATGTGTGCTTTTACGCATAGTGAAGGGTCTGAGGAATGTCTCAAAAATATTTAATTTACAAACAAGTATTGCTTCATAAGGATTTGTTTTCAACTTGTTTGGTTTGTGTGTCTGTGTGGGCCTATGTGAATGTGAGTGCAGTGCTTAAAGGCGCCACAAGAGGGCAGTGGTTCCCTTGGACTTGGTGTTACTGGTGGATCAGGAGCTACCCTAAGTGGGTATTAAGCTGGAACAAGAAACTGAACTCAACTGTTCTGTTAGAATAGTGAGTACTCTTAAATGCTGGGGTACCATTCTGGCTCGGGTGTACTTTATTTTAATATTTATAAAGTATTGCAGGCCTAGCTCTCAAGATAGATCACACATAGACTATATATATATATATATATATATATATATATATATATATATATATATATATATATCATATATTATAAATATCATATATATGTGTATCATATATGATATATGTACGCATGTACCCACCGTCCTGAGACATTTTTATCTCCCCAGTTATACGAATCAAAAGTTAAGTAAGATTTATAATCTTTGCCCAAAGTTTTCTTGTTAGGAAGATTTCCATCAAGAAGTCAGCCACTGTCTCTGACTGCCATGTTGGAAAGGCTCACAGTGGGATTTCAAATAAACGGCAGCATTTATAATTTCATGAGTTTGCATCAACTTTACCCAACTCAGCTCTACCTGGGTATGATAGCATTTTGCCCGTAGAAATGTTCAACTCTGAAAATATTTTTACTTGCATTATCTTTAAAAAAAACAAAAACAAAAAAAAACAAAAAAAACAAATGTTTTCCCTTATGAACTTAGGCTTTCGGGTCCTGGAGGTGTCACGTGCTTCTCATTAAAGGCAGAGATCCCTGTTTTTACCATGGAAGTCAGCAACAAGGTGGGTTTGAGACCTCGCTCCTGTGTCTCGGTGCCCGGTTGCAGGGTGTCATCTCTTTCTGAAGAGGCGATGTAAATATGGAAGGCGGACAGAAGTCCTGTTGAGGCCCGCGGTTTTGGTTTGATCATGGACACACTTATTTTGACTGGAAACCCACACTCCGCTGAATTTTTTTCTGCTCTGTGAATTCAAAAATCCTTTCCAGTTTGTCTCCACGGTAGGCATTTCTCTCCTCCTGCACATTCACCAGACTAGGCTGCCACAGGGCTCAGTCCTTCCTGCTACAGCCATCCATAGATATGAGTTAAGGGTACAGGGCCAGTAGTCAGGCTAACTGACTGCAAGGCTGTTCTGAAATTTATCTTAGACCTGCTTTCTGCCTGCCTCTGTCTTAGGAATGCCTTAAGCCTTCTGGGAAAGAATTCCAGTTATGTGTGTATGTTCATGTTTTAACAGAGAGTCTCACTGAACGTTTTGAATAGCTGTTTTGGAAGGTGATCAAGAGAAAAAAAATATGAATTGCATATGAGCTGTTGACAGTTAAATGTACCATACATATACATATGTGTACATTAACACATATTTAAATAAAAATACAGAGGACCATACAGGAATATTCCAGCTTTGACAGACTCACAAAACATGGCATCAAACACACCCGCTTTAAACCCCAGGAGCAGGCAACAGAAAAACAAAATCTCCTGGTTGAATTTTTCCAACTGAACGTCTACTTCAATTAAAATTGGAAGAGACACATTAGTGAATGGAGGGCACTTTTAGGTTGTACATTGTTTCTGTGGCCTTGAATGGCTACAATAAGTACAATAAATACTGAAATGAATAAAATCATCTCGGCCTTCTTTGGAAAATGTATTTGCTTTACATCATTACGCTTGTTGAACATTATCTGAAATGAAACCTCAGCCATTAGAAATCATTGTGCTTCCTTTGTGAGGGCCGCATTCTATTCTGATCTCATTAGAATTGTATTTACAGGAGTCACGTGTCTGCGCTCATTTGTTTCTCAGAACAAAACCCGACGTCCTTCAGGCTTCTTTATTGTACCGTGGCATCGATAAAAAGTTGGAGTAAAATTAGCTTAAAAGTTTCAAGTAGAAAATAAACTCCTGGAATTGGGTTGAGGTCTAAAAAGCTGTTTGGGAAGGGAGAGCATACGTGGCTCAGAGGTCAGGTCTTTCTGCCCTGGAACTTCTGCCTGAATGTCTTACCCAGGGCCATGATGTAGTGAGGGGTGTAATGTGATCAGAGCTTCGGTTTAATTGAGCATCATCAGACAGTTGTTGGGGAAGAAGAGAATTAGAAGAAAGTAGTGGGGAGTCCTTAGGCAATTTCACTCAAAAAACAAAATAGAACCAAGAGAATGCTCTGGACATGTGCGTGATAATGGTGGGTTGTGCAAGGGCTGGGACCTTTTTGCCAGAAAGTCTGCAGCTGGGCTGGGCACTTGGACTCTCTCTAGTGGAAAAAGACCTCATGACAGAATCTATTCATACTTCTTGGTTTACTGAACTAGAAGTGTGTGTGTGTGTGTGTGTGTGTGTGTGTGTGTGTATGTATATGTGCATATGTGTGTGTGTGTATATACATGTGTGTGTATATATATATGCATGTATGTGTGTGTGTATGTGTGTATGTATACATATGTGTGCATATGTGTGGTTTTCAGTAAAACATGAGCATATTCCTGGTCTTTTATGAACCTAATGGATGTCATTTTTATCTTCCCTTGTTCATAATAATTGTGATGAAGAGAGATGAAGAGAAGAGCATAGCTTTTTAAAAGAGAAGTGTTATTCATCTGAGTGTGCTGTAGTGTGAGTCTCCACAGGAGCTCTAGTTAGACTCGTTTGCTTTAGAATTTCCAAACAAATTCTATCTGTTCTGCTCCACACCCAGTGTGCAATACCAAACAGTATCAGGAACGCAACACACACTGATACAGAGCAAAAAACAGAGAGAGAAATCAGGATACTTGCCACACATGGACTTTCCAGCTCCTTTTGCAAACTAATAACTTCTTTCCCAGGTTATCTTTTCTTTGAAGAATACTAAGACATCTACTCCATTTCTCTAGAAAAACATAGGCGTTCATCTGCATGTGAGAGGGCTTATCCTGGGCATTGTGGAGGTCAGGAATGCTAATGAGTTGTAGTATACCAACTGAAGACCTGGGAAACCAAGTCCCAGGCACAGGCAAGACTCGGGCATCTCCAAGAAGAAAGTTCCAAGAGCATCAGAAAGGATCTGGATGGAAGTTGCAATTGAAAGGAAGCATGTGTCTGATTTGTTGACTGATTTCGTGGGTGCTCCCAGGATGTCCCATTGAGAACTCTGACTGAACCAGAATTCTGTTCTCTATTGCTATCAGCCCATGTCTGGTCACATTTGATTGAGTTTACAAATCAAGCAAGATCGAAGTCATGTTAGGGTCATATCTATGGAAACTTGAAGCATACAAATAAATGTTACCAATCCTACCGTTAAAAAGTACCCTCACTCATTTCAGCAGCCTGTGATTACTTTTCTATATTTCTATTTAAATAAAACAAGTGCTGTTGTTATTAACAGATGTACTAGAAATACTATTTCAGGCCAACTCTTTATTACTCAGTGCTTTTTATCAGTTGTGAATCAGATTCAATTTGCAATCAATTTCATTAGACTCACTAGTGTATTTTGTTAGTAATGTGCCCAAGTCTTTTTAAAGATGATATTTCTCAGATTGAGAATGCTTTTGCATTGATAGAATACTTGCTTTGCTTAGCAGCAGGAAGCTCTGGGTTTGACCCACAACACCGCACAAAACATGACTCTCTGGTACATGTCTATAATCCCAGCATTCTAGAGGGAGGGGGATCAGGAATTAAGGGTGAGTCTTGGCTACAGATAATCTACAGCCAGCCTTAGCTATAGGAGATTTTGTCTGAAGATATTGAAGATGGTATTTCTGTTAACACATGCAAGTTGTAAAATTTTGGTTTTATACCTGTTTTTGAAAATGTGGGAGGCTCAGAAGGAACAGAGCAAGTTTCTGCATGGCATTGACAAGCTACAGCAGAATGGCATAATGACTGCTGTCTCTCCTGTTGCGACTGTCACCAGTGACCTGGCAGCATCTTGCTGTGTCGAGCCTAATATGCTATAGGCTTACAGGACTGATAAATTCTCCCGAAACAATTTTTAGATGCATTTACACACCCTTTAGTTACTTTCTCAGGAAAATGTCCTATTGGTAGAGATCATTGTGACAACCACCTATTTGCCACTACCAAGACAACTCACGTTGTGTTTTGTCAAGATAAGCTCTATTTTTCATGATTCAGTTTTTTTTTTCAGTTCCACTTTTGATAGAAAATGATGTTTATTCATATTTTAAATGCTTGTGTCAAATCTACCAACCTTCCCTGTCTAGTTTTGCCTTTCACTATTTGTATAAGTCTGCAGTCATTTGCATGTTTATACCACTCTCTATTTTCCCAGCTTTGATTGTGGCTGGGCTAATTATATTAAAATATTGAAAACTGTCTGATGTCAATAAACCCCTCAGATAACCAGTTTTCTGCTGACCACTTGTTGAGTGGCTGAGTATCTACTGTTAAAATTCCAGCTCCAAATTAACCTTCAGGGCTTCTGTTAAATGGGAAGTCATTCTGTGCCGCTTTGTAAAGTATAATTTGCCATTATTTCTGCAGGGCTGTGTGTCCATTTTAATCATGTTGTGTTACGGTCAATAATGGTGTCTTCTTACCTTGATGAACTCAGATTTACAATAACACAGTGGAATGATTCTTATACTCTCTGTTAAGTTCACTTAGAGGAAAAATCAATACAGTCACCCCCAAGATGGATTTTAGAAATAAGTCAAACACTTTGGTTTGTGTAGTCCCCTGTGTTGAGGTTGGCTGTGTATAAAAACTATATACAGTTTCAAACTTTTAACATCAGTATGAAAATATTATTATTTCAAGGTTATTCAAATTTGGATCCTTGTAATGTTGCGGTTAAAACTGTATTGAGTTTTTATGAGGAAATAAAGAGTATTTTGGGTTATTCTACTATAGGTCATTTTTGTTATAGAAGTACCGTAAAGATGAAACCCCCTATCAAAGGCATTTCTATGTTCTGTTTTATGGCTGGTGCATTTAAAGTAGCAGAAGGCATTCCTTCACGGTCCAATCTCTCGCTGCTGTGTGGTAGCCCTCCCAGCCCAACAGACCTTTTTACGTTTCCCTGGGAAGCAGAAAGAGCAGCTGTAAAATTAATGAATGTGTTTGAATCCTCCACCGTCTCGAAAATTGAACAGATCCCAATGTTTCCCAATTTCTATTTCAAAGAGGAACATAGGAAAATGGGAACCACCCATCAGCCAGAAAGAGGGGGTAATCTAGACTTCCTGGCTATCAAATGATATACCCTGGACATTTTAGGATTTAAATAACAAAAAGACTAAATAACTTTATGAAATGTTGCCTCCCTTCTTAATGGAAGAGGGTGTGTAGCATGTTTTGTTGGATGCCACTACTATTAAGGAAAGACTGGAGGCGATGTGGGAATTAAAGCTGTTATTCATCCTAAGGAAATGGATGCGCTCTCTGTTTTGATGAGGTCAAAAAAAAAAAAAAAAAAGTCTGTAGGTCAGACTTTGTAGGTAGAAGTGGGGATAAACAATGCTAGGAATTGATGAGTGGGAATTTTAGAGACCCATTCAAGGCACTTGGTTAGAGCATAGACAGGTTGGAAAGTAGAAGCAATGAAGGTCCTTATCACCAACATTCCAAATAGGAATCATGAACATTATTTTTTTGGTATTTATTTTTCATTTAAGTAGAAACAAAGAGGGATATTACTGCTTTGTTTACAAAGGACTTTTGTTTTCTTATATTTATTTAGCATATGTGTGTGTCTATCTCTCTGAGTGTGTATATATATGTGTAACTACACATAGGTCACAGGTCAATCCCACAACGTGGGTTCTAGAGCTCAAACTCAGATCTTCAGGTTGGTCAGAAGATGGCTTAACTCCATCTTTGCGGCTCCAGTGGAGAGTTTCAGTACAGAACCGATTTGCTTGGATGTTGACTACCCCAGAGTAAGTAATCAACCTTCATGCTGTAAGATGAAGCCTGTGTTCTAAAGAATACAAACAACACATTTTTCAATTATGTACTTTCTTTGTTCCAATCACCTCTCTTAGTATCTACAATGACGCTGTTTTTGTCTTTGGGATGTATTTGTTGTGGGTCTCAATTCCAACTTTTTCTTATGAAGAGTCAGGCATAAATAATAAACACTGATTCTAATATCAACATTGATTTTTATTAATGATTTTATTCATTTACATTCCATATGATATACCCTTTACAGTGTCCCCTCCAACCCCCCATCTTATGCCCCTCCCCTTTGCCTCCACAGGACCAAGGGCCTCCTCGTCCATTGATGCCAGATACATATGTATCTGCTACATATGTACATATATTAGTTGATGTTGTTCTTCCTGTGAGGTTGCAATCTTCTTCTGCTCCTTTAGTCCTTCCCCTAGCTCCATTGGGGTCTCTCGGCTCACTTCAATGAGTGGCTGTGAGTATCTGCATCTGTATTAGTCAGTTGCTGGCAGAGTCTCTCAGGGGACAACCATATCAGGCTCCGGTTAGCAAATACTTGGCATCAACAATAGTGTCAGGGTTGGGTGTCTGCAGGTAGGATGAATCCTAGAACCTGTAGAGACCACCTCCAGTAGATAAGCACAGCCCTAGTTGAGGGATAGGCCTACCACCCATTGCAGTAGATAGACACTGCCCCAGTTAAGGGATAGCACTACCCACCCATCTCAAAATTTTTAACCCAGAATATTCCTGTCTAAAGGAAAGGCAGGGACAAAAAAATGGAGCAGAAGTGAAGGAAAGGTCATCCATAGACCAACATTGTTTGAGACCACAGATACGCAATCAGTCATTCAAGAATGCCTTCCTTTTGTAACTTGCATGGATTATCTAGGTTTAAGGTCACTCATTTTCACTAAAATTTCACATTGAGTTTAAGTTTGTTGGGAAACAACATAGAGTTCCAGTGAGGTAGTGACAGGTTTCTGGTAGTCTCTGTATTACTCAGGTTGGTGTCGCTCAGAGACATTCAATTATTTAGCACATTTCGTGGCATGCAGATTACACTTTGGGGCATATGTGACTCTTTAGAGACTATCTACAAAATAAATGTCCCTTCCCATCACTCAGGACATGACAACTGATTCTAAACAGTACAGTGTAAGTCTTAAGCAAGTGTAACCAGGAGAGAAAAATTAACCCTTCATTTAAATAGCACAGGAACTGAACTAGACTGCTGTATTTAATCAAAGTTTAAATAGTCAAAATTATCGCTACTACATTTCTTGAAAAAAGATAAAAGAGTATTCTCCAATTTTATCCCACTTTCTAACCAAGCTTGGATGTGTGTGTGTGTGTGTGTGTGTGTGTGTGTGAGAGAGAGAGAGAGAGAGAGAGAGAGAGAGAGAAGCCATTATAATTCTTGAATGATTTCTTAGACTTGAGGATCTTCCTTACATCACAGAGAACACAGAAAGGCTTAGTTCAGTTATGAAACTTCCTTCATCCTTAAATTAACACTGGTTGAGAGCATTATTTTGTTAAACATTGAGCTGCTTTTTCACTTCGTGGGCCATCCAGTTAGTCATCTCCTGGCCAGGTTCAGAGCTACAACATTCATTCATGTAGAGCTGGCTATAACATAACGTCTTCAAGAAAAATGAATGCCTGTCTTGTTTGTAGAGATTGCTGGTATAAAACACACAACTTTGGAAGAACAAGGTCTGTTTTTACTTGCTATTGAAGGGTATTTTTAGGTTCTTTGCTATTCAATGTCACTTAAAACATTCACAAAATCCCCTAAGTCTGTTTCTACTGCTCTAGTTAACAGTGTTAACTGTTGTAGTGTCCAATGTATATTTTCTACATCTAACCTTATAAAACATATTTATCTTCAGATCGTGTCTAAACAGTTAGCATCACAGAGAGCAATAATTATACAAAATGTAGGATATTAATTTATTTCATAAATTCTTATTTTACATGTGCTTGGACATAAGCATGCTAAAAAAAGAATGGCAGCTCAGTGTTTTGTTTTGTTTTTAGGATTTTGTTGCATATTATGATCTGTACAGATCATAATGGGCAATGCAGATTAAATAATTATGATTAAATAAGCGATGTCAGAGAAAATGCCTGTTATTTTATCTTGATGGCCAAGAAGATACAGATGAATTCTTTTCTCCCGAGAGTTATGGTTTGGAATATGCTTAGCCTAGGGAGCGGCACTATTTGGAGGTGTGGCCTTGTTGGAGTAGGTATGACACTGTAGATTTGGGCTTTACAAACATCATCCTAGCTTCCTGGAAGTCAGTCTCCTCCTAGCGGCCTTCAGATGAAGGTGTAGAACTCTCAGCTCTGCCTGCACCACACCTGCATGGATGTTGCCATGATCCTGCCTTGATGATAACAGACTGACTGAACCTCTGAACCTGTAAGCTAGCCCCAACTAAGTGATGTTTTATATGAATTGCCTTAGTCATGGTGTCGGTTCATAGCAGTAAAATCCTAAGACACTAAGATATAGTGAGACCTAGGGACACTGTCACACCCATATTCCTTGGACTTGTATTAAGCCATTGGCTCAGCTCTAAATCTGATGCCTTTAAGCCACATAGGCCTTTTTAGTGAACTTTTTTAGTATTTTTAGTGAAGACCAGTTACCTTAAAAAGAAACTGAACCTACCCATGCTGGAATGTTGGCTGGCTTGATCTTGTGCAGACAGAAATAGATGCTGTGAGCTCATGAGTGAAGTGACCATTTTGTCATAGTGATTCATGTCACCCTGGATCTCCTTTCTGCCCTGGGATAGGGTGCCTTATGAGTGTGGTTGGTCATGAATAGAATGGAAGCCTGGCTAGGGAATATGACTGAAATATGTCTTATTTTCTGTGGAATTCTTAAAGAATACAATGCAAAAGTGAACAGGATTGCAGCTACTAGATTATGAGGATTTCGTGAAATCAAAATCTCTTATGGATGGCCAAGAGTTTATTTAGTTCAGTTGCATGCAACATCTTCGGTGTGTACGATGCTTTAGGGTTAAAACTCAGTTCTCAAATGGGAAAAAAAAAAGAAAGAAAAACATTCCTTAATAATGAATCTGTTCCCCTTCTTTCCCTATTAGAGAATCTTGAGTGATATTTGGCTGAGGTTCCAATGGTTTTGGAAGGGACCCCAGCATGAAAAATTACACATGTAGACTTTTCAGGTTTAACAGATTTCAATGAAATTTAATGACTGAAATCAATAACCCATGGATGATATATATGAGAGCTCCATGGCTAGGACGGAGATAGTGAGACAGCTGGATCTCATCAGCTCCAGATATCACCCACATATCTCCACACTGCTCCACTAAGTTCTTCAAAAGACATTGCCTGCCGCAATAGCAATGTGGTGAGGTTCTATGTATTCACAAGAAGTAGGATGTGTACCCTGAGCCTCCAAAACCACTTGAAAGATCAAATGATTCTATAAGTCAGTTTTGAGAAGAGAACACTTTGAGAGATGTTAGAATGTTGTTTCGAAAGACAACGGAATATGCAGAGTCATTTAGAATTCACCTAAATTTCGAGTAAAGTGTTTCTTAAAATGTATGTTTTCACAACACTGAAAATGTCAGATGTGCCTGTTAGCATGAGCTGCCTGCATCACCACTTCGTCCTTCCCTTTAATGATCAAACTTTCCATTGCAGTTAACCAATCCCATCGGCTTTCCTGCATGGATATTGTCTTAATTAGAGTTTTATTGCTGTGAACAGACACCATGACCAAGGCAACTCTTACAAGGACAAAATTTAACTGGGGCTGGCTTACAGGTTCAGAGGTTCAGTCCATTATCATCAAGGCAGGAATATGGCAGCATCCAGGCAGGCATGGTGCAGGCAGAGCTAAGAGTTCTACATCTTCATCTGAAGGCTACTAGTGAAAGACTGACATCCAGGTAGCGAGGAGTAGGGTCTTAAAGCCCATGCCCACAGTGACACACGTACTCCAACAAGGCCACACTTCCTAGCAGTGCCACTCCCTGGGCCAAGCATGTACAAACCATCACAGATATAGTTCAGGAATATCTTACTACATAATTTTGTGTTTTCTGCTTCTAATTTTAGAGTTTGACTTGATCAAATGCAGTTGGTTGTGTTTTACTGATAAACCACCAAGCATTTCCCAAATATAACATAATTCATCCCTTTATCACATAAGAAAAAGTCTTCATGAGAGAATCTGTGGAGTTACCCAGTCTACCAAGTGCTGGTGTTTTGCTTTTGTATCCTCCGTGAGGTGGAGGACACTCTAAGTAGACTTTGTCATGCTCGCTTATATTTATATTGTACAGACTACAGTAGGAGTGTTGAGGCTGAAGGAGAGTTGTCGTCTTACTCATGTCTTCTACCCATATTTTCAGGTTAGGATCGAACGGTCTACAATTACATATGTTACTTATGTTTCTAGTGACTCAGAAGTCCAGAAAGTCCCATGCCAACTCTCTAAGATCCTTATACCCGAGGGTAGCTGGATCATTACTTGCTAACTCTTAGATATTAGTTTTCAATAATTGGGAGAAACATCTCCAGAGAACTTTTTAGTTTCAAGCAATCCTTTGAAAACTTCTCCCACAGTGATTGATAAGATGTGATCAGACAATTATTCTATTTTCTTGAGAAAGCTAAGAGATTTATCTTAGAAAGTTAGCTATCCTCTGTCTCTTATTTCCAGAGCTGAGCAACAAATTCCCTTTATTTCTTAAAAATGCGGCCAGAGGAACGAGTGTCTCCCTCCATAAACCACACTCTTTATCGGAGACAGAGGAGAGCCCCGCTCATCTTTATCTCTTCAGTTACATGACTTTTTATTTTTAAAATTGAATTTGATGAATTTTTCTTGATACATAAATCATGCATGATGATTTTGAACAGAATAGGCAGGAGAAAATCGTGAATAGTATCCGCCATGGCAGAAGCCTAAAACTAATTTGTTTTTCTGTAAAAATGTTATCTCTTTAGTTTCTTTAAATATCAAAACCCACTGAAATGAATTTTCAGAAAGAAATTCCTTTTTAAGATGGACCAGTGTTTCCTCTGAATATTTTAAATATGGATATTTGGGTCACCGAGTGTTTTAAAACATACATTTCATGTAATAGTTTTACATAATTAGCAATTAAAAAGTTGGACATTATATTGGTTTGCATTACTGTCTTCTAATGAATGGGCAAAAGCAATGTTCCTGTGTTTAAATCAAAGCACACATCCAACATTTTTTTCCTTAGCAAGTATTTCTAGTAGCACTGTTCAGTCATTTAAATGATACTTTCCATGTTTGAAAAGGTGCTTTTCTATTTTAATGTACTGAATTCATATATGCCTTATTTTATAAATTGCATCAGCTATATTTCATATGCTAATTATACACAGGAGATGCAAATGTAACTAGATAAAGTGGCTGATATGATGATTAACTGGTTGAAAGGTTATTATTTAAAAATACTGTGATCATTTCCTTTCAAGTCAATAGATGAAGTCTGTCTAAAAAAAGATATATAGACCAAAGTGTTTAAATTCCCAAATCAAAGACTTACAGTTTGATCAAGTGTGGCAACTGAGAAATAAAAATGATGATGATGATGATGATGAGGAGGAGGAGGAGGAGGAGGAGGAGGAGGAGGATTTGGGCACTCCTGGAAACTTAATAAGATACTATGGTATTTGGGGTCAGTATTACACAGGCATGGCAACATTGCATTGGAGTGGTATTTAAATATGACAGTGAGCTATGAAGTTAACCAAAGTCACTTTATTGTATTTTACTTTTACATTTCATTTATGAGTATGACTAGCCAACAAGAGAATTTACTTCCCTACCTGAAATTCTTCACATATCCCAGTAAATGTTTCTTTTGGCCACATCTATTTCCTGTACTGAGACCTTACAAATCAGAACCCTTCATTCATGTGGGTATAACTCAGTCTATCAACTGCAGCTGCCCATTTGAACGTATTTGAAGGGCTTATATAGATGCAGAACTATACAGCATAGTTTCGTGAATTCTACATAGTAAATAGGAGTCACATTTCTGTTTAACATCCCAATAAAATCTGTACATTTTTTGGTGTGCATTTCGTCACCATTTGCAGTTAGATGATAATCACCACATACGTGTTTGCGGGCAACAATCATTTTCATTGCTGAAGATAAAGCACCCTATTCTATTCAACTAATGGAAGTTTATTAATAAAGTTTATTTATTACTAATGCACATATTTATTTAAAGAGAGCAGAAATATGTTTACTATCAGGTCCCCAGCCAGCTGTGTCCATATATCTCCAGACCCCTCCCTCAGGAGCTCAGGATATTTTTCAGGGGTAATTTTTCAGAAAAAGAAAAAGAAAGGAAAGTTTGCAGAGTTGCATGTTTAAAACTAGTAAAGGGGATAACATTTGAAATGTAAATAAGGAAAATATCTAATAAAAAGAAAAAAAAGAGAAAAAATATTAAATATCTCTAGCAGAGGTCAATCATCTCTGATGTGGATAAAAGTTCACCATTTAATTTAAAATGGAAAAACATAAGTAATATTGAAACAAATACATATTTTTAAATACCATGCACCTTTATATAATAAACTGGGATTTTTTTTTGGTTAAAAAATTCTTAGACTTTATTTTGATTGGTTAATTCAACCATTAATTCCTTGCTGTACTTATTCCTGAAAAAAAAATGAGTGGCAATTTGCCTATCAGACTTTGAATAACTTTAAGTGGATACATAGGTCAAACAAGAGAATCTCTGAGGAGAGCTATCTATGTTTTCCATGGCAAGCTAAATGTTACTATTTGGCTGCTGTACAAATGGAAGCAGATACACCTTCTTAAGAGGCTTTTCTTTGTTACTAACAATGTTTCTTCGAGCGATTAGACTAAAATTCTTTCCTTGCTTTTAGCAGCCCCCTACCCTCCGAATGCTCCACCACTCGGCCCTTGTTTCCATATATATATGGAAGTAAAATGGAGAGAAGTTTGGGAAAGAATCTTGTTTCATTCCTCCTCAAGCCTCCGTAAGTGGTCTCTTGATGGTGACTCCCGTTTTAATGAGATTTCAGCTGAAATTAGACAAAGTAGTTATTATCCTAACCAATATAAATCAGTCTCACGGGCTTTCTGGAATTATACATGATTTCTTTTACACATTAGGTATTTTAATTTTTAAAAATGTCTTATTTTGCTTCTATTCCAGCTGTCATCTGCTGAGTATATCGGTAGGCAATCTATAATGCATGAGGATCATGAAGTCATAGGGGTTTCTATGGTAGAAACACGCAAGGGTGTGAGTCTAAATCAGAAAAGTGAGAGTATGGTTGCCTGCCATGACCCCAGACTCTGGCCAGCAGAGGTGGGGAAAAGATGACACGTACACCAAGACAGGGTTCAAGCAGCTTCCGCTTTATTCTGGGGGATCACCCGATTTATCCGCATCCATCCTCTGAACTCGTCTCTCACCACTCTTCATGATCCAATCAGCATTCAGCACGCTCTGTACATGAGCCATGCACGCAGACAGGGTGTGTGTTGATAGGCCAGTGACTCAATATCATGCTGTATGACGCTATGCGTCAGGCGGGCAGTGCATGATCATTCAAGTGTGCATGTTCAGACTCTTGGTAAACAAGAAGGGATCACGGGGCTTGGCAATGAGCCAGGGCGCCATCTTGGCCCATGCAACCGTACCCTCTTCCCACAGCGGCCTAAAGCAGCGGTTGGAGAAGACTCGCCTAAGGGTGGCCTTTGCCACTAATAACTAGTAGGCAAGAAAACAATAAACAGATTTTTTTCTTTGTCATGGGGGTTCATGAGGCTGAAGAGATGGGCAGACCAGGTAGCCATACTTTGTACAATAGGACTGTTTTCAACAGTATCTTCAATACCATGCAACAACTCAGAGTAGAGCAGTAACCCAGATCTATCCCACACATATCATATGCACGTACTAGCCAGAGACTAGGGACCCAGCTCTTAATACTTCTTTAGTTCTGCCTCTTTCCCTGTCCCCCACTCCTCCCTTTTCTGTTTTCCTGACCTCTCTTTTCATTCCCTTTCTATTCCCATTTCTATTCTCTTTCCTGTTTTGAGGGTGATTCAACCCACACAGACTGAGCATCCACATCTGCCTGTTTAGCCCAAGCAGGGCCTCGGGAAACTTGAGATCTGATGGATGACCCCTTAGCAGTATGCACTAGAAGACAGAGAATAAGAAAACCGTCTGCAAACTCAATAAGCTACCTTTTAAAGTGAATGCTTACCTGATTACCTGGTCACATTCGAACGACCTTCACTGTCAAAGAAAATCTTTTCTGTCACTCTACGAGATGTTTGTGTCATGGTATTTGAGTGGCCAGGATGACTTCTGAAGGATCAGACTCACAGAGTACAAGGGACCGTGAAAGTTTAAGAAAGTGCGGCACAAAACCATGGCCTTTAGGATCAAGCATGGGCTTCTCAAAGCTACTTCCTGCTGCTCAGAAGGTTCTGAGTTCAGTGGTTTGAGCATTTTGTATAGCTAAAAGGCCGTAGGGATAAACAGAGTCCCCAATGAAGATGATGGTATCATAACTGGAGAACCTGTTCAACAATTTATATACCCTCACCATCGCTATAGGAACACTTTATATTGCAAAAACTGTTATTATAAAACGTTCACCTCCAATGTATTAGTCTCTTGCTTCAAAATAAATGTATAATTTATATTACACATTTATACTTGTACATTTTCTCCCTCTTACTATTATAACCCCAAATTATATTCCTCCAGTCTTTAAGAAAATAGCTAGAAACCTTCCAAATACATTTTATTTTATGAAACTACCAAAACACAGACCCTGCTAAAATTTTACTCCACTTTCATCAAAACTGGTCTCTATAGTTTTAAATCTAATTTTGTTTGAGATAATGCATGCCAGTGTTCTCAGCCTAGATGACTCTGACTTCCTACACTCAACAAGAATATAAATGCCTGGACTGACATGTTTGTTGAAATTAAATAATCTACAGGGTGAACACACAAGCAAGGAGATGAGCATTTCACACAAAGTTTGCAATTTCAGAAGAGCAGCAACACATTTGCCATAGGATGTAACATTCAGGAGGGTTGTTTGTAAGTGAAGCCAACCATATGTTTAACCAACTGGAAACACATTTTGTGATATTGCAACTTGGCTACCTAAATGAAAGGGTAATGAAGTTGATTACAGTCTTGGGGAGGAAATTTGCCACTTTTTTTTTTCCTACTTAAGAAGATTAGTAATATTAACATTTAATCCTGCTTTAGATTTTCAAAGGGCTGAGCCTATTAATGATTAAAATTTCTTTGGCATTTCTGCAATTATCATTTTCAATTTTACAAACGAAGGATTTTTTTTTTTTTTCAGAACAGGAGAATTAAGAAGTTGGGAAACTATTTGGAATGTATGGCGTGTCAGTAAATTCAGTGTAGATAATATTTGTACCCTGGGATTTTCACTCTCCTAGGTGAGGTTTTAAAAACTCATCTTGGCACCCGTGGATTGCTTACTCTTAAGGGAGTTACTGAAGCTCCTGTCTTGGAGGATTTCAGTTAGAGATGAATTCAGGGAAGAGCTTGGGACTGGTGGCTTCCATTAGTCCCAGGAGAGAAAGCTGGGTGGTCAGGATTGCTTTAGTCAGACTTGAAATCAAGCTTTAGATTGCATCAGTTAAATGAGAGTTCCAACACCAGCTGGGACGTGGATAAGTGACACAGTCTCCACACAAAATTTCTAAACAACCAGTAGCAGATAGTCCCTATCCATCGGAAGGGTTTATTATAACTAAGTCTTGTGAATTTCCGTGAGGACTGAATGAAAGAGTCACTTTAGCATTAGACTTTAAAGATTTGTTTTGATGGCTGGCAATGGCTAGAATCATGATGGTGTTTGGATGGTGCTGAAGGTGACAGAGTTGAGAGTGATGATGGTGATGTAGGAATGGGGATGATCATGATGATGGTATTGGGGATGGTGGAGAATGATGGTGATCTTGGGGATGGCAGTGAGAGTGTTTTTTGGGGGGATTATGTTGGTGGTGGTTATGATGGTGATGGTAATGCTGCTGATCATGATGAGGGTGATGTAATGATTGTGATGTTACCATTATCCTTATTATGATGATTATTATGATGATTTTTAGGATTAATATCATTATCTCCATTATGATGGTTATCATTATCATTATGATTACTGGATATACTTAGCTAAATTCAGGCTTGTCATGGTGACTATAAGTATTATCCTTGTAATACTGAGTAATACCTTCTACATAAGAGCCTCCACACAATCAAGTAAACGGTTAAGATTAGTAACCGAAGCTGGGCGGTGGTGGTGCACGCCTTTAATCCCAGCACTTGGGAGGCAGAGGCAGGAGGATTTCTGAGTTCGAGGCTAGCCTGGTCTAC
>NC_034598.1:37969012-38021731 GCF_900095145.1 Mus pahari
TTTTTTTTTTTTTTTTCAATAAAATAATTATTGTTAAAGAAGGGAAGTATGGCAATAGAAGTTTGGCATTCAGTGAAAAGATGAACACATTTTCCTGCATTGGTGAAGGAAGAGATGAATGAACACATGAATTTTAAGAGATGAAGAAAGAGTCCACTCGATCTCAAAAACACTGAAAAAAACAGGCGTTTACAAACAGCACTGCCTACAAAGTCGCCATCCGTTTTCATGGCTCATAGATATTAGTTCACATACTTTTAATAACATAGGTAATTGTTATCTGATATACTATAATGAAACTTAGCCTGCTAAAGACTTTGTAAAAATGTATGTAACAAATTAATAATGTCACATTTTGTGGGGATGATGAAAGTCGTTATAAGTTAAAATATTACTTCAAAGTGCCTAAAATAAGGCAGTAATATAAAATCAACAAAATAACACAAGAATTGCCAGTGTGTCTGAATATTTCACCAATTTTATACAAATCCAACTCCCATTTTCAACAAATTCTCAAAAGTAAATCGCAAGCATTTATACACATCTATTCTTCCATGCCCATGATCAATTGCAAGCATTTATACACATCTATTCCTCCATCCCCATGATCATGGCTGTTTGACGCATGAGGAATTGTAAGTTCAGGAAATTAAGCTGATTTTTTTTAATGTGAAAATTAAAATTCTAATATTGGCCCATTTCACAGCATTTTTCATATGTCTTTAGATATTTTTCTCACTCATATAATGAGGTATATCTTTAACATGGTCGTAAAATCAGATAAACTCAAGTCCCCTCAGAATAATAAAAATTGATTCACTGATAATAAAGATCTAATGTTGATTCTCAAATGTCTTAAATAATTTTACAGTCCCTGTATTTCTGATGATGGTCAGATTACATAGGACTGACATAGATTACATAGGATTGACATAGATTATATAGGATTTCCTTTCCCCATGGGTTAGGCTGCAGCAGAATCTTCACCTTCATCCTGGACAGGAATTACAAGTTGTTGAGTGGCTGTATTGGTCACTTTGAACTCTCTTGGAGTCATTTAAATCAAAGGAGCAAATTAGAGACATTTGTGCTTTGCATTTATATAATTTCTCCTGCAAAACGTTCACATTTCTATTATACCGTAAGTATGTGATTGGCTTAATGATCTTTGTATTCATTATGTTTGCACTGCAATTAATGGATGCGGTAATTACAGTAGATGCTAAATTTTTATAATTCTATCTCATCACTAATATAATTCCCACCTCTTTCACAATGAGAATTCTTTTACTTATAGGAGAAATATAAATAACTCTCAACTTACACTAGGGGTGCTTACATTTCTGGAGAAAAAAAAATGGTATCTATCACTTAAAGTATCAGTTCCTTCAAGATAGCTTAATAAAGTGGTTTTAAGTATTTAATAATAATTCCTGAATATATTAAAGACAATTATGTTTTTAGACTATTAAAATAAAATATATGCATTAATTTTAAATATGGTCTTAGATCATTAGTGGGTGATCCATCAAGGACTTGTTCTCTAGAATCCCATTAGTGTTAGAATGGCCAACCTGGGGTGACAACTCTTATAAATTTCTTAGCATATTAATTCTTCTAGGTCTCTAGTTCCAATAATTAGAAATAGTTTAATAAGAAGCATTGTGATTTGTTGAGTTTCAGATGCTATGAAGTTTGGTTTACCAGAAACGACGTTAAAAAAATAAATGTCCAAAAAGGTCCACAGATGTTTGTAATTTAGATAAACATTTTATCAATTTTATTATGTACAATGTCTCCATAGTTTCTGGTATTCTACATGACTCATTTATCACATGATAGTATCATTCTAGGTTAGCAATATTGGGTTATGTATAGCCGGGCAGTGGGCACCCAGGGAATACAGGGAGTGGGAGAAAACCCGCATCCCACCAGAGTTCCGGTGCTCTGGGCAAGCAGACATGGAAGGACTGCTGCACGATTTCCATGTGGCCCTGGGAGGGTGTCTGGCTGTGTGAAGTCATGGAATCCCAGCTTGTGTGTGCGTGTGTGTGGGGGGATGGACAAGGGGCAGTCCTCGATAACAGGTTCTCAGTCTCAGGCATCCCACACTGGATACCACAGAGGAGCTGAGAACAGAATGGAGGCCTTCGGGGCAGGTCAGTTAGCCCCAGGGCCGAAGGGAGGAGGGGGCAGCGGGAGAGGGTGCTGGGTGGTTCCCATGTGGCCGAGAGTCCTTGGTCCTAACTGTGGCTGGACAGCAGGAAGGCCTTCTGGTGGGAGGTTAGACACAGCTCGTTAGGAGAAAATCTATCCCATCATTCAAGAACAGTGGGCCTTGATGAGAGAGGCAGTCTATGGTTTTAGAGCTTTATAGTAGAAAGGCTAGGGGAAAGAGTGAAGGTAGAAAGAGGGAGAGAGGCCAGCCATGGCCACATGGAGAGATGGGGAAGGGAGAGAGAGAGGGAGGGCTAGAGAAGAGAGTAAGAAAGGTGAGAGTAAAAAGAGCGAGGAGGGGCCGGGCAGCCCCTTTTATAGTGGGTGGGCTGTCTTGCAGTTGTAGGATAGCTGTGGGGAGGAGCATTCCTGGCTATAGTCAGGTAACTGTGGGAGTGGAGTCTAGTCAGAATACCAGAAGCTTGGAATATTGTCTGCGTGACTTATAGACACAGAATCATGGAGTTTGGGGCTTTGTGGTGTCAGGCACCTGACTCTGGGAATGTGGCTTGCTTTTCCATCCCTTGTAGAGTTTTCTACTGGGTCGCCCAGAGCAAGCCTCATTCAACCAAAATAGGCTGTCTATCACAGTCCCACAATGTATCTGCTTGCTTGCTTGCTTGCTTGCTTTCTCTCTCTTTCTTCTTTTCTTTTCTTTTCTTTTTTCTTTTCTTTTCTTTTCTTTCTTTCTTTCTTTCTTTCTTTCTTTCTTTCTTTCTTTCTTTCTTCCTTTTCTTCGTTTTATCTCCTATGATCAAATACCTGACAAGAAGCAATTTAAGAAAGAAAAGACTTATTTGGGCTTACAGTTTTCTAAGGTGTACAGTCCAACATGGCAGAGAAATCACAGTGGTAGAAGTGTGTGAGCTTGCCATAATATGTCTATCATCAAGAAAGTGGAGGAGTAGGAGAGAAGACAGGAAGGAGAAGAGAGAGGAAGAGGAGGAAGAGGAGGAGGAGGAGGAGGAGAGAGAGAGAGAGAGAGAGAGAAACTGAGGTAGAGTTTTAGTTTTTTCTTTCTTCTGTTTCTGAATACTTCATTTTCTCTTCACAGAGAAGCCTATTTACCATGTCATTTGGACAGAGGCTCTGTTGAATTTCTCCATCTTACTCCATTTTGACATACCCTAACAAACACAAGAACCAAAGTGAAGTTATAATTTACAGTCCATTTTTGAAAGTAATTATAACATCTAATATTATCTCATGTCTATGTAACAAGATGGCACAGTAAAACAGCAGCTTAAAATATTCTAAAATCTAGCAAGTTACTCTCATAACCATATGCTGTCATGGTTAAAACAAAGATTAAAGTGGTTAATTCTGCACTTGATCTTAGCCAAAAGGCCTAGAAGTGATGACGTGGTTAATTCTGAACTGAATAGAAAATTTAATTATAGATACAGTTTTAAAAGTTAGTTGTTTTTAAACTAATGGCTTTTATCCATCATTTTCACTTTAACTGATGTTTAGTTTAAAAGCTAATTCCGTTTTGAATATTTTTGGTTGATTATTTCACATATGAGCAAACAGACTCTGTTACCATTTAAAAGAAAACAAAAACCTATCAAGAATTGATCTCAGGACATCATGCCTGCATGTATCCATCCATTCTGTTATACTCATCTCATATACTGTTACATTTTTAAAGAAACCATGGCATCCTTTTTTGGCTCCTTTGGCAGTTACAGATTTCAGTGAAAATTTTGAAAAAAAATGTATTTATGATATTCAAGATCCCAAATGAGTGGATAGTGCATTCCTCAATTCCAAAGGGATATGTAACATCCATTTAAGAAGAGCTAGCAGACCATGGAGAAATATCGCACTCCAGATTCTTGCAGAGAAAATGAAGATCAGTGAAATGTTTCAAGGCTAGCTAGGCAAACGTACCTTCACTGTCTGTTAAGTGGCAGTTATACTCTTTCCAAACATCATGTGTCCTCCCATGGGTCTTGCTTCCGCCAAAATTCACGTGAGTCTGCCTCAGCAAAATACTACTTGAGTCTGTATCATATGACACAGCCAGAACTTCCACTTCAATCAAGCCTTGTTTTGATTGTTCATCCAAGGGACTCATTTACCTGTGGCTCTCATTTAGCAGTGTAACAATGCTAAAATATAGTATAAATTTGATACTTCAAGGGAAGGTCAACTGCGTTTGGAAGAAAGAATGACTACTGTCCTACACCCATGACAGCTGGACAGGAAATGGCAAGCACAGGTTTGAAAATGTAGTATGAATTCATAATTCAGATATTTGATTAGGATAAGGCCATCCTGACCATCTGGAAGTAACATTTATTTTATGTCATTTTCTATTATGGAGAATTGGAGAAAATTAATGTCTCCCTTGCTCACCACCTCTAATATGTCCACTCAAGCATAGATTAGATTTCCCCCCCTCCCCAGTCTAGTTTTATTTGGCAAACAATTCTGCCTGGGGCAGGTTTTCAGGGTAAAGACAATTGACTTGATTTCTGAAGAAAAAAACGATCACCTTCTTCCATCTGTGTTGTAAGCATGGTATTTCAGTCTGTTTATGATTGTGAATTAAGCTCAATAGATTAGGCAAACAATATTTGAAAATTCTTTGCTTTGCATAAAACAAGTGCAAAACACTAACTTTGAATCTTTGTTTCACTAGTAGTCTATACTGCTGGAGACTCTTCTTTGCCACACAGATGCATACAATGTGGTGCCTAATTGTTGTCACTAAAGCCCTTGCAATGAGAGGCCAACGTAACAAAGAAGCAACCCCAGTTTTAAGCAAAGGCCTGAGTTGTGCATAATTTAAAACAAATATATGTATCAGTAAGAAACCCACCACTTGGACATATAAAATATATAGTTACTTTTTAAATAATAATATTTGCTGTTTCAATCATCAGTGTATTCTAGAGACATTTTTTCTTGGAGGGGGGTGGTATCTCTGTCAGAGAAAATGGAAATGTAACAAAGAATATGCTGGTAGGGTCCTAACCTTGTTCACAGTCCTCCCCCTTAACTGCTGCGGAATTACCTTTTCAATGGCTACCATTGACCACAACCCTAACATTCTTATCAAAACATTTCTGAAGCTATAAAACTATCATTCCCATGTGGTTTTTTTTTTTTTTTTTCGTGTTTCCTCTTTAAAACTGTTGATAACGATGCCAAGAATCTGAGTATACAGTGTATGCAGACTGAAATCTCTGAAAGGAATAGAAAGGAAAATTGTCCAGTTCCTACCAACCTCACAGTTGCCAGTCCTAAGGAGTTCAGAAACACATTCTGGCTACTTTAATAGTCATTTATTTGCTATAAAATTTTGATCTCTTGCCATGGGGAAGTAACTTCTAAGGGCAAGAAGGTTAAGATAGTGCCTTTTTTGTGCTGGTCCAATAAACTGATCCTATGATATGACACATCTTTTCTCTGCACTAGGAATGGTACTCTTAGAGAGGAAACAGCTTCATTCTCAGAAGAGTAGTTGGTGTCCTTTCACCATGGTCAGCTTCTAGTCTTTGATATTTAATGTGTGGACTCAAAAGAAGTTCTACAAGAAAGAAAATTATCTAATCCAACTTGTAGTGCATAGATTATCATTTGAAGGTCTGCAATTGTCCCATTACTCTTTCAATGACAGTTAAACAGTAACATACAATTCATAAAAGGAGAAATCCTTCAAACTATAGGCCATATGGGTTGGGGCTATGATTCCATGCTGACCAAGTGAGGCTTTGGGTTAGATCCCCAGAACCTAAACAAATGCATCATGGTGCTTAGTAAAGTTTTTACAACTCTTGTATAAGTAGGAAAGGTTGATGTTTCAGAATCAGAAGTCTTTGCAGGATTTAAGGAAGCTCTGCTGGTGCTAGGAAGCAAACACCTCTAAGTACATTCGCCTTAACTATTTAGTGACATTGACCTTACTGTTGGGCTTCATAAGTGCTTAGAGTATCGTAACCATTTTCCTCAAGTTCTACCACAGAAACTTGTTGTAGAATTAGGCACCCCAACCCAAAGCTTGAAATAGTATGACTGCCTACCTATATAGTGATGAATATTTTCATTTTCAAGTAGTCGTAAAATTTAGGATAAGTTCCTTATTTCACAGCACAGTTATGCTACAATAAGGATACCAAGGTATGGGTCAGAGTTACCTTTCACTTAGGGAAGCAATCATAATATATTAGCTTATTCATTAATGTATTTTAAAGAAATACAATGTGGTTATTTAACTACTTACAGTACTTGGAAAATGTTTCAAATTAGTGATTTCATGGTAGAATAATGAATAAATATTCTAATTTTTATTCGTAAACTAGAAACATTACAGAACATATATTGCTGTGTACAGTGGGCACATTCATTTTTATCAGCAAGCCTCACTGTGAAAAATCCCTGCATCTACAAAGCAATGAGTTTTGTTACTTTGACTTTTAAAATGAATTTGGATGGAATAAGTATAGAATTTGATATTAAATTTGAAAAAATATTATTAATTTTAAGAGTTTGATATAATCTATTAGAATGTTAACAACTGTGAAGTAAACTTGGGAGTTAATGAATTGCTGGTTTACCACACATCCTTCTCATAAAGTCATCCACCCTGGCTGACTCCATGTTGTCGCAAATGGTCAACTTTTCTAATATATGTCATCTAAAACAGAAGGAAAGGGTGAATGAGGCTATTGAACTATTCATGGGTGAAGGAATTCTGGCTATGCCTTCAAAATGATCTCCCACTCTGCAGTGTGCCTGTGGCCCAGCTTGGTGTATGCATTTTCATCTTCTGCCTCAATTACTGATTTATTTTTCTTGTTATTATATATAGATGTACCTCCTACTTCCCTGATATAATGTCCTAACAGATACACTTTCCTAGCTTCAGCCACATGGGTCTTCAGTTTTATCACTACTGTTTTTCCACCTATGCCTGTCTATCTTCCCCACCCCCATCCCTGTCCCATAGCTTCCTCTAAGTGTCTGCTTCTCTACATCCCTCACAGACGGACTTGTACACCCATGGAATCCCAAGGGTTACATTTCCAAATATATTTATGGCAGCTCCCTTCCACCCTTTATATTTCACCACACCCGAAATGCCTGTCTGACAATCCGATGTAGACCACACCATATGCTTACCTGCACATTCCTATCTCTTCTCATACTCCACATGGGCTGTGAACCCAAACTAATAGAAGTTATTATCTCTTCTTCACCATCCAGTGCGTGTTATAACACATTAAAGATATAAATAATGTATTTTTAACTAATTATGGTCAGAATGTTACTGTATCTCAACACAATATCATTATTCATTAATTTTGTTTATTGAATAGAGACAATTGTGGTTTATAGAGCTCTGCATTAAATCTCAGAACAGGGGACCAAGATGAGGGAGTCAAAACATGTTCAGAGACTTTTGCTGGATATATTATATGATGTACACTCTGATTTTAGTTTAAAATAGCAGGACTCATATCTAGATACAATTTTAAACTATTCCAGAGGACTAGTTTCCCCAAAGGAAACCAAACATTGCTTTCACATTCTAAAAATAACATTTTTTTTCATTGATCTAAGAACCAGTTTCTCATAGTGAGTTATTTTCCTAAAGACACCCAGAATATTTGTCTCATAATTATTCTTTGGAAATCACTCATAATTTCCTATAATTTTGAAAATAGCTTAAATGCTTTTTAAAGTGAAAATTAGTCTCATGTTTTATTAAAGAAAACTAAAGTATTTATTTTTTAATTAAAAATATTTAAATGTTATGGATTAGCTACAGGTTCATATTTGAACAACCAGGAAATTTAAATGATGTATCTTTTTCTAGAAGGCAAACATTTCAGAATAGGAATTTATTTAAAAACCTTCATAATATGCCAATTAAGACATGGTGTTTTATTTTGTAAATATCAGCACAAAGAGAATCAAATTTTGGGTTTCAAATTACAGTTTAATATAGAATATAATGTCTTTTTATTTTTTTGTTTATTTATTTAATTACATGTCTAGAGTATTTTGTTATTTTTTTATTTATTAATCATTTTATTTGTTTACATTTCAAATGTTATCCCCCTTCCCAGTCTCCCCTTCACAAATGCCTCACTCCATCTCCCGCATCTTTGTCCCCCACCTACCCTCACACTCCTTCTAGCATTCCTCTTTGCTGGGGCATCAAGCCTCCACAGGCAAGGACCTCCCCTCCCAGTGATGCCAGATGAGGCCGTCCTCTGCTACATATGTAGCAGGAGCCATGGACCAACCCATCTATCCACTTTGGTTGGTGGTTTGGTCCCTGGAAGCTCTGAGGGGTTCGGTTAGTTGTTCTTCCTATGGGGTTGCAATTCCCTTCTGCTCCTTTAGTCCTTCCCCTAGCTCTTCCACTGGGGTCCACAGTTGGCTCAGTGCGATGGCTGGCTGTGAGTATCTGCATCTGTATTAGTCAAGTGCCGGTAGAGCCTCTCAGAGGACACCCATACATGTTTTGACTAAAATATTTGTAAAATTGGGGATGGCTTTTACACTTGTGTCCTCTTTATTTTTCTTGTGTATTAAGTACAGGTACAAAATTATGATTATCACCTTTACTAAGGCCAAGATTAATAGGTAAAGAAGGAAGAAATAATTTATCCCTGTAAAGTTGGAGTGATAAGCAGAAAACACATTCAAAAAGTCATGTTTTGTATTGCCTATATTATTGGACACATTTTCTTTTTGCCAGCTTATTTATGAGCATGCATGTGTGTGCACATATATACTGTAAATATATATAAAATAAACTCTTTACTATATTATAAATCATAATACTCCAGGAATGAGTAAACTTATATTACTTTATACAAAGGAGCATGCTTCAAAGTCATGTATAAATCAGGTTTTATGCTCTTGACTATTAAGCCATTTTTTTCTATTGACTGACAGTATAATTTCAGAGATGTACCTCCCAGAGAAAGATACTGGCTTCTGTGGCTCGTAAAATGTTAAGTCAGAATGCAGCCTACGTCTTCCCACCTTACACTTTAAAAGAAATTATTATTTCACAGTAAAGCATTTCCTGTAGCACCTGAGCCCAAAACTTTGTCTGCGGTGCCATCTAGAACTAGATACCTGTGGAGTTTGATTCTAAGCCACAGAGAAAGCAGTGTCAGATGCTATAACATTCTTTTCTTCCTGAAGAGGCTGAGAGAAGTTCTCACCAGGCTCATCTCTGTCTCTCACCATAGCTGAATTATCTGCAGTCTTTTCTGTATATGATGGTTTCAGATAAAAATGTTGTCAATGAAATAGAAGCCAGCACTCTAGTACTCCTGAAAAACAAAGAAATTTATTCATAAATGCAATATGGGCATAAGCAATTTTACAAATTGCAAGATTTGAAACTGAAAGCCTTTTCCTCTGATTCCACATTGCCATTTAGACAATTTAAGAAGCACATTAACTTAAATGTATCCTAGTGCCTCCTCACTTTGGCACAGTGTAGTGAGATTTAGCATTATTAATTATAAACAGCAGCTGTGTTAGCATGTACATTTCTGTGAATGGTTATGGTTGCATCTGCCGTGCCTCTGTAGGGTAAAATGTGAACTAAAATATATTTACTGACATCGGGTGACAGCTCATAGAAAGAAGGCAGGAGCGAGCCACGTTCTGTACATTACTGTGAACGATCTCATACTTTTATTATTGTATTTTCGGAGGTTTGTGTTTTATCATGTCTGAAAAGAAATCATTTTGAGGAAAGCAGATCTGCCACCAGAAATGTAGCTTCAAACAATTTGCTTGCATTTCCCGAGAAACGGTAAAATAATCATTCTCACGGTGACATTTCAGTTGACACAGTTACTTCTGTCCAGCCTTTACTTTGATGAAACTGTAAAGAGTCAAAGGTGACTTTTTCTTTTGTCTTTGTTGCAAGTCACAAATATTTATTTTTGTCATTATTGTTAAGTCTGATCCCTTCTCAACTGATATTTTTATGAATAAGAGCAAGAATCAAACCCTTTCTGCTTTTTCTTCCCCTTAAAGTACAGTCTGTGATGGGCCTAAAAGTTATACCCATGAAGTATAGGTAATTTAAGAAGGATGTATTTATCACCCTACATTCATATGTCCAGTCTGTCAAATGCTGATTTCCAAGGGCACTGAAGCATCTCATTGCTTAGTGGATTTTGTTGTGGTCATCTGATCACTGTATCATATGAACTCTCTGAGTTACTGCTTCTCCAAGATAAGTCCCACAGACCTAGAGTTTAGAGAGAAACAAACTAATCTTATCAACCAAAGTGATAGTGGCTGTGGTGATGGATAGGTGCTAGACTAATAAGCAAGAGATTCATTGCTCTGATCAAACCCCAATAACACTGTGTCCCCCACAGAGGATTGCTCTCTGTAAACTCTTTTAGCTATAACATCTTGTTCTTTGCAAAGAGTGAGGTATGATAATCATAATTTCATTTGTAAATGAGTGAGATTATTAAGCACATATCTTAGCTGAAAACTGGTAATGAAGAAACAGCAAGCAACAGAAAGATCAGTTGGGCTGTTTATAGTATCTAGCAAAAGTTTCAGGGTTGTTAGCTGGAATTCTCCACTGAGAGTCCTGGGAGGAACCGAACATTTGTTTTTGGTGATCTTTCCAAGTTAAAGAAGAAGAGGCAGATAGATTAATAGCATCAAATCTACGGCTGGAGCTTACTATCATCTACCTGAGATTATGTGTGAGCCCTGCTTAAACCATTGAGCTGCAGTTCCTAATTCAGAGTTCTCGACAGAGCTCTTTGCACAGATGAGCTTCTAGATTCTTGCTCCCACTGTAAAATTCAGCAACTTTTGTTGGAAATGGTGATGGAATATATTCTGGATAACAAATGGTCACTGTAGTCCCTTGGGTTCCACTATGTTCTAGTCTGTGTGTGGTCATTTGATGGCAACAATGAAATGATTCCCAGTTGGTAGATTTCACCCACAGAACTTTGAACCTGCCAATGTTACTTATATACTCATTACATTGTAGCAATGCTGAGACTGGCATTGTGTTGGATTCTTTTCTCATTTTAGCAACATAATACCCTTTGCCCTTTTATCCTGTCTCCTCAAATGGTCCACAAACTGAAACAGTTCAAAACTTGGCAACTATTGACAGTTGAGAAAAAATACTATGTTTTTTTCTCTCCTGAACTTTACTCAGTTGGTTCTTGAGATAGTCAATATACAAGACACAGAGAAAACTTCTAGAGTATCCTGTTTCTGAGCCCTTGAATCTGTGAGTGGACAAAGAGGCATATTTAAGACAGGACACATCTTCCAGCTGTCTTCGTTCATACTGCTTCAGAATCATGCTCTTCTCAATAGTGTTCAGACATATTTCTGAACAAACCTGGAGCTGTTCTTGTTATTTCTAAGCTATAATGATGGCAATGTTTGTTTGACCTTATGGCAGAAAACAAAATGGAACAAACAAAAAATAAATTGAGGGTAGCTTGTCTGAGAGTCTAAGAGTTTCAAAAAGGCATGGTAGCACAGAACTTTAATGTCGGCACTTGAGAGACAAAGGCAGGTGGATCTCAGTGAGTCCTAGGCTAGCCTGGTCTCCAAAAGGAATTCCAGGAGTCTTGGCTGTGACATAGAGAAAATATGTCTCAAAAAAGGAAGGAAGGAAGGAAGGAAGGAAGGAAGGAAGGAAGGAAGGAAGGAAGGAAGGAAGAAGCAAGGAAGAAGCAAGGAAGGAAGGAAGAAAGAAAGAAAGAAAAGAAAAGAAAAGAGAAAAGAAAAGAAAAGGAATTTAAAAAAGTTTGTTTAACCTTGACCTAGTTTTGAAAACTGCAGGATACATACTCCTAACTTGGCTGTACTGATGAAATTTTACATGAAATGCTTAGCGGTGTGGAGAATTATTAGTATGTTTCTGAGAGGGTCATTTTGGGCTCATTGCTTACCTTAGTTTATTTTTAGAGTTTGGCTTCACACCACTTATTCTGTGAAACTCTTTGCTCGCTTTCACTCACTCTTAATCACTTAAAACTCTTTGCTAACTTACATTTTCCTTCATTTTCATGATGCTTCCAAATGACCTCCCCAGAGCCTCTGAAATAAAAGTTTGAATTGTAGTACCCTTAAATTATGAGCTGTTTCCATAGCATCCTCTATTATAAAAACCATACCACCAAGCATTTTATATAAAATTATATCAGTACAGCCATGTTGGAAACTACCTGTGATTCTAGCTCCAGGAGATCAAACACCTACTTCTTGCTTCTATATGAACTCATGATATATATTCATACACACAATCATATGTGCATATATGCACACAAACACATAAATCAATAGTCTAAAGGTCTAATAGTCTAAAGAATGAAAATAGAAATAATTTTCACCAACAGAAACATGCTTATTTCTATAATAACTAAAGTCCAGTTGAGGCTTTGCCTAATGTACCTTGGTGACCATTTGGTCTTGCAGTAACTGAATACATATTTCTACTTGTTAGCCCATATGGGTATGTTAGCAAACTTGCTTATGTCTTCTTTACATCGTAGCAGCAATTAGATGGTCTTTGCCTCTAGGTGGTGAATTATGTCCATGTGTCACAGTTGGCAGATGTCATAGAGCAAAAAGGTTATGCTGTGTGTAATAAACACTCTGCCACACACACACAAAAGGTATCTGTGGGTCACCTATCTTGTAGGGTGTTAAGGCTGGTGCATGTGTTTGCACCCAAGAGCTCACTGAGTGTAGAAAGTGGTGACTCTGGAGACTTGCAAATGCCCCTCCTAATCCCACCATGACAATCTGTGATTGTCCCAAGTTCTGCAGCAGAAAGAGGGGCCAAGGGAATAGCTCTACTCTGCCCTGCCCTCCCTACCCCTCTTCTCCCTCTGCTCTCAGTCTCCTTCCCTGCTATCTGTTCCCTTCCCTCCTCTTCCCCTTTCTTTCTTTTTCTTTTCTTTTCTTTTTCTTTTTTATTTACTCTGTGTGAGTACACATTTTTGTAAGGAGCATGGTATGCTTATGTGTGTAAAGATCAGAGGAACTTTGCTATTAGTCTTTGTTGAAGGTGGGATTTCTTTTGCTGTGTACATCAGACTAACTTGTCTACGCCTTACCAAGGATTCATCTTTCTCTTTCTTCTAGTTTTGCCATAGATGCTCTGGGATCACTGGTGTTTGTGTTGTGTGTCTAGCTTTTACCTGGGCTCTGGGGATCTGAACCCAGGTTCTCTTGCTTGTGTGGCAAGTGCTTAATGCCTTGATGTATTTTCCTTTCTCAGGCTTGGGTCAGAACTCTTGTATTGATTTTTGTTGTTATTGGTGTTTTTTGTTGGGTTTGGCTTGCAGTACATTTTTGAATATTCTGCAGGATTCTAGTTCATTACCTATGAAGACAATCAGCCTTAGTCAATGAGGACAAAGACATAACTAAATGCATGTTTTGCAATATGTGTGTTTTGTTCTTGTTGGTTTGGTTTGGTTTGGTTTGGAATGATGGGTCAATGTGTGGTCCTAAGCAATGCAGCAGGTACCACCAGCGTGAGAATCTGCACTCAGAGGATAACTAAACATGGAGGATGGTACTGCATTCTCGACTTCTTCATGTAGTCACTCATAGAGTTTCCTCTGATCACTGAAGAAGGGAAATATTTCTTTTTCCATAAAAGGAGAGTCTTTCAAGGTGGTCTTAGGTAATATAAAAATCTAATTTAGAGTTAGTCTCCTAGTATACTTTAAATGGTGACACACGTTACTTCAAAAGTGCTTTTTGGGGGGTCGGGGAGGAAGTCCACTTGCATGCCTTCAGTGTGTTCAGAAAGATGCCTTGTGGAATGTCCTGAAGACTGTGCTTCTCTGTGAGCCTAGAGGAAGTATCAGGGCTGTGTTATAGTCTACATGGAGAATCTGAAGACATTTTAGCATTCTGTGGTTACTATACTTTTCCACATATAAGACTGAGTGACACTGAAATACTTTATATTAAAAAAAACCTGTATGGAATGTTGGAAAATGTGTTTCTTTATGAATGAAACTTGTGCTACCGATGAAGACACATGTGCTAGATAAAGAGAACTTATGAATTCCACTGGTCATCATTTTGACTCTCTTGACCTTGTATATTGCAAGAAAAAAAATTCCAATTCCAGAATTGTTTTCTCACTAGTTGCTTGTGTTGTATCAATATACTGTACAATTAAAAGTTTTAATCAGTGGTCCACCTAAAAAGTATTTAACGGGTATATTAGATTGTGTTTTTCTTAATATTGTCTTATTATATAATTTTCTTTCTTTTTAACAATTAGGAGCGCATTTAAATGCCTAACAGTAGAAGATCGACTTTAGTTCTGGTTTGAATTGGACATTTTGGAGGAAGGAGAAGCACAGGAAATCGGCAGAAACACCGGTTCCTCTGAGAAGAAGGTGTTACAATGGATGAATTAGTATCAGTGAGTGAGACCAGCTGTGTTGGCAATCTTACCTAAGCAAGGAGTCGATATTTCTATGGAATCTTGAGCAGATGTGCTATGTGCTTTTGGTGACCACATCCACGTTTTGGGAGATACTTTTGAATTGTAGGAGAGACATATGGCATTCCTGTGTGCATCTTGGAAAATGTCTGGCAGGAGGTCATAGCCTGTTGAGTCAAGGCTCAATTTTTAAAGGCAGTAATCGAAGACTATTTTTACTCAGTGTAGGAACAAGTACAAAGAAGAGTATTCCAAGACTCCGGGAAACAGAGATTTTTAAGTTGAAATACAAATTATTACGTGAATTGCTTTATACTTAATAATCATTCCAACTTAGAAACTAAGGTATAGCTTAACTGTAAGTCAAACATATAGACACTAGCTTTTATATAAAGACTATAAGGATCTAATCATGCACACTAACAGCATAACACACATGTGCATGTAGATTTTGTTTATAGCATTTTATAATGTATACTAATTTTATTACATTAACAGATGAGATTTATTTAGCATTTCTAAATGTTCAAGCCTATAATTCAAATTCTATTATGAGAAAAACACCAAAAGAGCATCAATTGAGAATGCCTTAAAACATTTATTTGGTAAGTCATCATATTAACTCAAAAACCAAAAAACTTTACTTCAGCAACTGAAAGTACAGTTTCAACCAATCTCTGCTTCATAACTGAGGTCCAAATCCCATGAATTATATTACTAAAGGGGAAGGGGTAGACACTAAACTTCCACAGGAAGACTGATGAACTTGGCAACCGTTAAGTACATAATAACAAAATTCAAAAGTACTACCCAGTCCCCAAAACTAACTGAAAATCTAAATTTATAGGAATTTTATACTAAATAAAATCCACAAAGTTATCATCTCAAGTATGCAATAAGACTAGTTACATTATATAAACTGATATGTCATAAAAGTAAAGTGAACAATATGGGTTTCAAGGCCAATAGGCAAATTATCAGAATGGATTTACTTTTTACAGAGACCGTTCTGTGATTGTCTTGCAATCAATCCTCTGTGGGCTGTTTCATGCAAAATAAGATTCATTGTCAGATGTTAGATTTAAGGCAATATGTGATACGTTCCAAAGACATTTTAATACACATTGAAAGAATTATTAGAAAATAGGAGACTGCCTATCAATCATACTGTGCTGTTTTCTTTTTAATCATAAGAAGAAGTAATGTATATTGTATAGTGAAAGTGAAGTCAATAAAAATAGAAAGTAAAGTTGATTAGCATTTCTAAATGTTCAAGCCTATAATTCAAATTCTATTATGAGAAAAACATCAAAAGAGCATCAATTGAGGATGCCTTAAAATACCCTGGACTACTTCTGTTCGGAATTGTCGGGATCATCAAAAACTGGGAAAGTCTAAGAATCTGCCAAGTCAAATAGAGTTCATGAGAAACCGGCCACATATCATGAAGGGCATGGGAGGGAAATGGGAACTGTTAAACAGCAGTGCTAAGTAAAGTTAACTAAGTCTGAATCACCATGGGCATTGGTTGATATTACTGTAACACATTTTTCTTGATATGTATACAGGCATTGTTTTCTGTAGACCTTAAATGCATTGTACAAATGAAATCTATTAGCAAATAGGAAAATGTTTATAAAGTGACTTTGCTTGTTATATCCCATATTTTTTATTGAATATTTTTTATTTACATTTCAAATGTTATCCCCTTTCCCGGTTTCCCTTGAGCAATTCCCCTATCCTATCCCCCCCCCCTCCCGCCGCCGCTTCTATGAGGGTGTTCCCCTACCTACCCACCCACTCCTGGCTCCCAGCCCTAGCATACCCTTACACTGGGGCATTGAGCCTTCAGAGGACCAAGGGCCTCTCCTCTGGACAAGGCTATCCTCTGTTACATATGCAGCTGGAGCTATGGTACTCTTTGGTCGATAGTTTAGTCCCTGGGAGCTCTGGGGGGCGTGTGGCAGTCTGGTTGGTTCATATTGTTTGTTGTTCTTCCTATAGGGTTGCAAACCCCTTCAGCTCCTTCAGTCCTTTCTCTAACTCCTCCATTGGGGACCCTGTGCTCAGTCCAGTGTTTGACTGTGAGCATCCCCCTCTGTATTTGACAGGCTCTGACAGAGCCTCTCAGGAGACAGCAAATTCAGGCTCCTAGGATGTGAGAGCAATCTGGCTGCAACGTCTATTCCATATTTTTACGAAGGCCAAGACAAAACGTAATTGAGAACACCAAGAGATTGAGATCGAAAGGCTCTAACTTTTTAGAGCCATTGAAGACTGAAGAATATTCTCAGTGTGCATGATAAATGCTTCAGAGTTATTGATCCCTCATTCTGCGCAACTGAAGTTCATGGATAGAACTGAGGGAGTGTCTGTCAGCACACATTATAGCCTGTGTATAAACATATATCCTTTCCTATGTATCGAAACTGGTGCTGCACTTTCTTCAATATATTTAAAATAATATTTTTTTATGTGGAAAAAATACTTGGTTCTGGTAATTCATAGTCAGATCTGAAAATATACATTTAATGATCCCAAGCCCAATGATTTTAATAGCAGGTGGTTTGGGGCCATATGAGAAAGCATCTAAAATGGAGCTAGCTCAGATTGACGTCCACAATCTTAGTCTTTGAGTTGCAAAGAGCAGGGTCCTGAGTTCTAGACCAGAATTGACTACATAGCAAGACCTCATATCAATGAGTAGGTACCAAAACTGTCATACATGATGAAAATCTTGATTATGGATACATGTATAAATTACATTTTCAGCATACACTTACTTGCCAACTCTCTTAAGTATTCTTGAGATGTGGATAATATTTTATCTTCATTTTCAATATGAAAGCAAAAAAGTTACAGAGAATCACATCACTTTCCATAGACAATGTGATTGGACCAAACTGATCACACAATGTCAAGTTCAGAGCTAAGGATAATTTACTGTATGATAGACTAACCAGGGAGAAAATTAGTAGGAAACATGCAAAAATGACCATGCTCATTAAAATATGATTTAAATATCTTTATAATAATGTTACTGCTTTACATAATGAAAACAACTGGGAAACTAGTTCAGTTGGTAGAGTACTTATCTAGAATTCATGATTCTGGGGCCAATTTCCAGCAGTCTATAAACAAGCCAGTTATGCTTGCATGTAGCTATAGTCTCAGGATTCCAGAAATGAGGCAGGAGGCTCAGATGTTCAGTATTCATCTTGGACTACATGAGATTCTGTCTTTACAAAAAGTAAATAAAACACACTTTGAGAAGCATTAGGAAGCTATTTTATTCCAAGCTACCTCTGAGTCATAATTTAGTTTAAGTTATTGGATTGCATGTGACATTTAAATTAAATAAGATGTTAGGGTTCCATTTCCTTAATGAGCCATCAGCTATTCATTGGATGGTTCTCCTGTGCTAAGCCAGGCATCCCATGTCCAGAAAACTGCCAGGACTTTGGTCCCAATGACAGAAGAAAATAAATGAAGTTAAACTTAATAGCTTCTAAATATTATTTATTTCATAATTACACATTATATTCACTTTAATTATGAATGAAACAGATTAATGAATGCCTAGAACTATATTAATAAATTACTACATCTAATCCATTTAAATGTATAATTGAATGAATTTGCCTTTTTTTCCTATTATCTTCTTTGTTTTCTTTCTCTCCTTAATGAGCTTTCATTTATATTAAATAGCAGCTGAAGGGAGCAGCGTAACCATCAAAATATAATTCTAACAAATGTAAGCTTAATGTGTTTTTAAGGGCATAAACACTTTGAGTATTTATAAAATTTTATTTTGTTGGGAAAACATGCTCCTCTCCTTTCTGTAGTTTACGTATTTATAGTTATTTAAATACAAGTCGCTGTGCTCTGCAGTTTATTTCTTATTAGTTAATATTTTCAAAACATTTTTGGAACTGGAGTTCATTGGCCATGTCTCAAAGGATACATTCAAAAGCAACAATTTTCTCCACCAATAGAATGTTTATTGCAACAGTCAAATATCTTTTTATGATTAAGAAGCTAAATGAACTGTTCATATTTGAAAAGATTCTCAGGCTTAATTAGGAATGAAAAGACACAAACTAAGTGACTGTCTCGGTAAGATAGTTATTGTAGTCTCATTGTTATAAGCAGCCTTACTCTTACCCATATAGAGGGGCTTCATTTCCCTTCCCCAGAGAATAAAATTGGATTATTTCCCAAGTGTCGGCAATTACATTCAGATCTTTAAATTGTTAACTTCCTATTTTAGTGATGTTTGAAAGTAATTCACAGTAATAAGGGCTTTATAATCTTCATATCATACAAAAATCTTAGGACTGCGATATAGCAAATCTTCCATGTTAAGAGACTGAGAACAAGTTGGATTTATTTGTTGAGTACAATTGCACTGAAGGGTGTTTGAAATCAACCTGAAAAATCTCTTAAAGGGAGTGCTTTTGTGCCTCTTCGGAGTATTTTTTTTTAACTTGCCTGGAATGGTTCTGGCTATAAAGAATGCAGCAAACTATTCGAAGCTAATGAGGGTTCAATGTGAGGCAGTGTCTGGGAAGTTTGGTAACTGCTTTTCAACTCTTTCATTTTAGTCCCCCTTCAGACCCCCTTTTAAAATTAGTTCTCAGGTAAAAATTATTTAAGCAAGGAGGACCAGGTATTGGAGTTGGAAATAAGGATTGGAAAATCCTAAGTTTGGCATCGGTACCATTCAAGTTCTTTTGACATCATTTCACCTGTTTAGATGTGGGAGGGAAACAGCTTAAATTCAATACTCTTGGGTAGGTTCAACAGCCACCCTATGCTTAGGTGATGATAATATACTCATGCTTATAACATGCTTAAGAAACTTTGAAAATTAAAACTAGTTACAATCCGCCACAATGGCCACTCTCAGAAACACGAGGAACACTGGCAGCTTCGAGTCCTGTGTTTTCTTCAGTCATATATCCTTGTATTGTTTCCAAATCTGAGTTTTTTCTCCTTCTCTCTATCTCTGTTCATGGCTTTGCAGTGTTGACATATTGGAGAACGTATCATTAAACACGAGTATTTACAAGCTGAATTCAAAATTCTTTATTTTTTTCTCTCAAAAAGGTTTAATTACCATTTATATAGCTATCTAATATATTATGACCAGACTGAAAATTACACATTTGTGAATGACTGTAATTGTTTCTATGAATTCCTTCCTTAACTTTTTTGGTTGTTTTTTTTGTTTGTTTGTTTGTTTTTTTGAGACAGGGTTTCTCTGTGTAGCCCTGGCTGTTCTGGAACTCACTCTGTAGACCAGGCTGTCCTCGAACTCAGAAATCTGCCTGCCTCTGCCTCCCAAGTGCTGGGATTAAAGGCGTGCGCCACCACCGCCTGGCTATGAATCCCTCCCTAAAGGCACCTCTACAGATCAGATGTCTGACTCTGCCCTGAAGACCTCTAAGCACGCATTTTCTTTTCTTTTCTTTCTTTTTCTTTTGATTATTTTATTGATTATTTCATTTATTTGCATTTCAAATGTTATTCCCACTTCCTGGTTTCCTCTCTGCAAACCCCTATCCCATCCCCTTCCCCTGAGGGTGCTCCCCCCCATACCCCCACTCCTGCCTCATTACCCTGGTGTTCCCCTACACTGGGGCATTGAGCCTTCACAGGACCAAGGGCCTCTCCTCCCACTGATGTCCAACAAGGCCATCCTCTGCTACATGTGCAGCTGGAGCCATGGGTCCCTCCATGTGTACTCTTTGGTTGGTGGTTTAGTCCCTGGAAGCTCTGGAGGATTTATTGATATTGTTGTTCTTCCTATGGGGTTGCAAACCCCTTCAGCTCCTTCAGTCCTTCCCCTAACTCTTCCCCTGGGGGTCCCCATAAGCACTGTATTTTCAACAGTTATAGAAATAAAGAAAATGACCAGATGAGTGGAATCTAACAATGGGACTCATCCTTACAAATGTATGAGCTAATTGTTAAAATCTACAAATAGCTTCTATTATCCTATATCCCTTAAAAGACAGCAAGGAAGAAGTGCGGCTGTCACTTTACAGCGGTATTGATGAAACCGTGGAACACCATGCTATCAACTCTAGGTGGCATACTGTTGTGTTTCAAATATTAATCAGATATTTGCTCATTTTCCCCTTCTTCACTTCAGAAAGGAGCTTCGTGCTAGGATTTTTCCTGCCTCAAAAATGTGCCAAGACATTGTAATTTTGCACACTCCCCTAGAGGACACAGGATTCATTACAAAACCTTTGTTTGAAAAATTGGAAGAAAGATCAGCTGTAATTATATTTACAAAGTTGAACATCAAAGCATCTATTTTGAGAGGGACAGTTATTCTTGAAGTGAATGGAGTAAAATTAGATATGGTTACAGAGAAGGAAAATATTTTCTAGCTTTTTTTCTCCCTCCCAAAAGGTCATTTTGATTTTTTTCCTCCTTGTGCTATACAGGGATTATACATCCCTTTCTCATGAAGAACAGGTTCAGTGAATCAATTAATTAAATTTTCCTTACGCAGCTCTGGTTTAACAGTGTGAAAGGTTTTTCTTTTCCTTTAAAGATGCTTGCTAATAGAAGGACTGCTTACTTCTTCCAAGGGTATATTTAGACACTTGACAGGGTGACAGGGCTCACGCCCAGTGTTCCATGCCTGGTACACAGACCTTTGTGATCAAAGTCACCCTACAGCACAACACCAAAGCTCCTCTCTCTTTCCCAATTTGTGTCGATGTGTGGAATGAAATAAAAAAAAAAAATCCCAAATCCTTCCAGGGAGACAATAGTACCAGAAGGACACCTATCATTTCCCAATATGAGAAACAGTGGGATGGAAGACGGGAATCAGAGTCCATACCTGGGGAGTGCATTAGCAGAGAAGACATATTTTATTCTTTGCAATTCCCTATTTTCTACTCTTTTTTAAAAATGTCTTCTGATTATAGATAGTATTCTAGAGGTTGCGATTAAGAGAAAAGAGATTGCAATGTGCCTTTAAAACAAGAAAAAGAGTAAAGCAGTAATGTATGCAGGGGTCTAGTTGGCTAGACTTCAGAAAATTGGGACAGACTCAGGAACTGGAGTCTGAGCAAAGAAAAGATCTCAGAAGTCAATAATTGCATGGACATTGTATAAATCCTCCTCTCTCTATCTCTCCCTCTGTCTGTCTCTCCGCTGTCTGTCTGTCTGTCTGTTTGACTGTCTGACTGCCTGTCTGTCTGTCTGTCTCTCCCATCTGTCTGTCTGACTGTCTGTCTGTCTGTCTCTCCCATCTGTCTGTCTGTCTGTCTGTCTGCCTGTCTCTCCCCTGTCTGTCTGTCTGTTTGTCTGTCTCTCCCCTGTCTGTCTGTCTGTTTGACTGTCTGACTGCCTGTCTGTCTCTGTTTACATATCTATCTCTTCCCCGTCTCTGTCTGTCCATCTTTTTGTGTCTGTGTGTGCGACTTGTAATTACAGCTGTACACAATCTTCTACTTCCCACCCTCTCTTCTACTTGCTGGGCCTGCCTGGAATAAGAGAGGATGCAACAGCCAACCTTTCTAAAACTATTCTCCCTCTTCACCTCGTCGACACTGATAATTATCCAAGTGACCGTGTCATACCTGAGGTCCTGGGTTAACTTATTGCCAAAAGTGAAGATCAGGAATGACTTCTTCAGTGACACTTGGAAGCCCCTGGGAAAGTGTTCACGGGGCAGTGCCTCCTCTCATGCAAATGAGAAACTCAGTCAGGCACTGGGGAAGAAAAAAGGGGACGCTCCACTTCTTCTGTCTTTCTCTTATCCCTCCATCCTCCCTGTTCTGCCCATCCTCCTCCTCGATCCTCATTCTGTTTTTCCTATGCTATGACAGGCCTCCTCTGCCTCTTCCTCCTCCTCCCGTTCTTCCTCCTTTTTCTCCTTCTCCTCCTCCTTCAAGCCTTCTTTCTTTTTCTCCTCCTCTCCCCTTTCTTCCCAGCTCCTCTCTTCCTCCTATCCAACCTTCTCTTTTCTTCCTTCTCTTCTTCCTCCCTGTCCTCCTCATCTTTCTCCCTCTAACTCCTTTGCCTCCTCCTTCCCCCAGCCTCCTCCTTCCCCCAGCCTCCTCCTTCCCCCAGCCTCCTCCTTCCCCCAGCCTCCTCCTTCCCCCAGTCTCCTCCAATGCTGCCTCTGGCTTTAGAGACAGTTGTCCCTAGCTCTCATGAAGACCCTGAAGGATGGTGGCTAAAAAGGATTCGATAGCAAATTTTAGTTGATGTATCCCCATTAACAACAACAACCTTACAGTTTTGATTTTGTTTTATTTATTTTCTTGCTGTCAAGACAGAATTTGCAAATGATTTTTAAAGTGGTAAAAATACTTAGAATTAACTCATATTCTCTTTTGTTTGAGGATGTGCTGGCTGCCATTTACTGCCAGTGTTATCATGGCTATTAGTGATCCCAGCTTAGAGGACAAGGAATCTGGGCAATATGGATGCATGTGAAGAATGCAGACCTGATCTCATGTATGAAAGTAATTGCTTATAACTTTAGGTCTTAAATTTAAAACAAATACTAATTAAGTAGGTTCTGACTATTGTGTTATATTGTGTTACATTTCCCAGTATCATCTAGTCTCCCCACCCCCGTGTGTGTGTGTGTGTGTGTGTGTGTGTGTGTGTGTGTACATGTGTGCATGTATGTATGTGGTGTTTATATGTGTGTGTATTACCATGTTTGAATTTAGGAACTGAGCAAGCTGGGCAAGCATTTTACCATTGAACGACACATGTCAGCCTAGAAATACACTTCTGATCACTGTGTTAAACAGGTTAAGAGTCCTGAAAAATGTTTTGGAAGGTTTTATTTGAATATTTCAAGTTTTACTTTTATTGTTGTTTTATGTATTCCTTTTATTCTGTGTGATTAATCTTGCGTGCCACTTGATAGAACTGAGGGATGCCTGAAAGACAATATACCCACTTCCTAGTGTATGAGCCAGGGTGTTTCCAGTGAAAACCCTATATTATTTATATATTAAAACACTTTTATATTAAAGGGTCAGTATAAGTTACATCATTTGGTATCCCAGGACCTGAAAAGGAGGAAGCTTGCTTACACAGGCATCCCCTTGCCTCTGCTTCCTCTCCACTGTGATGTGAGTGGCTGGCTGTCCTGCAACACATCCTTCATGCTGCCATGGGTTGAAGCCTTGATTACAAAGAATCCCTTTCTCTTTCAAATTCTTCCAAATGTGCTCTTCCAGTCCTGTTCCTGTTTTCTCCACAGTATCCAGCTCCATGCCTTTTACAGAGAAGGTGTGAATGGCATTAGCCCAAGTAATCCCTTTCAAACTTTAGCTGCAGTTTTTTTCTAACCTTCTGTAAACTGTCAATAGGTAGCACTTAAGTTTATCATTTAAAAAGCTCCCCACTGGTTTCCAAGGAGAAGGCAAACATCTGGAAATGAAGCCAGGGTGTTGGTACCAAACCTTCAGATGATCCAGCTACCCACTTCTTGCCATAAAGTATCTTTCAGTTTTCTATCACTGAACCACAACCTACTCCCAGACTCCATGGCATAAAACTGCTACTACAATTTTATAGGCTCACAACCATTTCTGTGTGTTAGGGAAGGCTTCACAAGGGCAGCTAATGTCTGGTCTATGAGACTCGAGCTTTTTCTAAGTGCCCTCCAAAGCTTGAGGCAGCTAGATGACAGCCTGGCTGTCATCTACATTTGCCAGTGTTCCTCATGTGATCAGCATACTGGAATAACCAAGACAAATGGTAGCAGGGAGAACTCACTGGCCAGTTTCCCTTTTTTTGTTTCTCATCTGTTCTCCCTCCCCCAACCTTTTCCAGGTTAGCCTCTCTTTTTCTCTCTTTCTCATTGATGAGGTCTGCCTCTCCCTTTCCTCTGGTCCAGTCTCTCTCTCTTCTCACAGACTTTCTCTATCCTTGGTATATTATATCTCACTATCTGACAGTATCTAGCATAGTAGCACCAATCACAAGAAAAAGATGAGTGATCCTTTCCTCAAAATAGTATTTTAGGCAATTGTGATAAAGCCTGTAATCTGTAGTCAAGCCTTACAAAACATAGAATATTATAGCAGGTATTTTGGATTTGTCAAATAGGTTATAAATTAACAAGAATATCCTATCTTCAAATGAAGAGAAAAATGTAGGATATTTATGTATCTATATATTTACTTATCTCTCTCTCCTCTCTCTCTCTCTCTCTCTCTCTCTCTCTCTCTATATATATATATATATATATATATATATATATATATACATATATATATATATATATATATATATATATATATACATATATAATATTCTAGAAATATTATAGATATACTATATATAGGATATAGATATAGGATATATTATATACATAGAATATTCTAGAAGTATTTTTAAAGAGTCAAATATATCTTTGATTTAGCTCATAAATGCTTTCAATTGTTCACTAAATTCTCACCATAAAAGCTAAATAACTATTTTAATTATTATTCTACTTATTCAGAATAAATCCATTTGCAATCTGAAATTGGGAGAAAAGTTTATTTTTTCAACTGTAACCTTTACTTGTATATATTTTTACTGGGCCAGTGACCCTGCCTCATCACCTGAGAGGAATAGTAAGATACCAGAATAGTACACATTTGAACTGGGTATCTCATGGTGGCTGACCAACCTTCTATGAGAGGAGAAAGCCCCACTGGCAACTCCTTCACAAACTTTTACTTTATAACTAGAAAACTTAGTGTAACCTCGAAATGTGGCTTCATTCCTTCCTGGTACAGTTCTTTGTATGAGTCTTCACATTTGAATACATACATTGGATTTTATTGCAAGTTGTCCTCCGGAGTGATTGTCAAAACTGTACTGAGACTAAAATCTATAAATGCCCCAATATGCAAATGATTTGTTTATTAAAACAATACTATATGATTTGTATATGTATTATCTACGCTTCAGTCATTTATATCTAATACAATGTAAATATTATGTTAGTAATTCTCTATACTATTTTAATTTGGATAAAATAACAAGACAAAAGATATAAGCCTCCTCATGGACAATTTGTTTCATGTATGTTTTTTGTATTATTGACTGAGTCTTTAGATGTGGGATCTGAGGCTATAGAAAACTAATTACATATTTTAACCATGACATATATATATATATATATATATATATATATATATATATATCTTTAAAACTGAGCTTAGTTTACCTGTTTCTATGGATTCCTGGTGCAAGGCAAGGTCTTCTTATATCATTTGCCATCATCACTCAATGGCTTAATATAGTGACTCTCTGACTACATTGCCATAAACACAGATATAGGAAGGGAGAAATTCTTAGATACACATGTACAAATAATATATAATGAGGATGCTTTGAGGAAACATTGTACCATGGACATGTCTGTCAAGAAAAAGCCAAGTTAGACTTTCTGAAAATAAATGGTATTCAGTGGTAACTTGACTATTTTTACACATTATTATTTTGAACAATTTTTCAAAAAATTCCTGCTTTGTTGTCATCTGAGGCAAACATTTTTCTGGCTTATGATGTCACAGTATCTGGTGTTCAGGGCTCAGAGGGAAAAGAAGAGTTAAGCAAATTAATTTCCTTTTCTTCATTGCTCTGTGAATTAATTTATCTGAATTACAGCTTTGTTGTCTTTAAATATCCATATTAGATTTTCCAACCTTATTATCAATTAAGTTTTGGTAAAAGTGCTTGCTAAGAGTATCAGCTTTTTAGATCACACATATCTTTCTGTTGGGAACAATAGTTATATGCATATAACTATATCTTATCAATCTGTCTATCTATCTATCTATCAGCTATACTTATTCATTATGATAGGTACTTGAGTTTCTTCTTTACTTCACAAACCATTGTCCAACCATTTTGGTACTGTTAGATTCATATGGAAAGAACTTTAGAAACCTTTATGAAGCTTGTTCCTTTGTTCCATCTTAAGTTATTTATTGTTTTATTTTGACTGTTTATTGAAGTATTGTAAACATAAGAATTTGCTTTTCATATTTGAAGTCCTAATGTGGGAGTGTTTTTCTCTTTGTGATGTGAACTATGTTCAGATACTTCATCACTCAAAGTCAGTAGCCTTAATAAGCTGAGGGATCTGGGTAGTAATTTTGAACAAATTGAAATTCTATGTAAATATCTTTTAGCAAAATGGAAGATCTTATTAATTGAATAAATTAATAGCTGCATCTAGAAGATGGAGTCTCAATATCTACAGCTTACAATCTCTAGATTTCAGGCATGGATTTATTGAAAATTCCATTTCTAGCCTCATTTGGTTCAGAGATGAAAACATAGTTGTTTTAAAAGTTAACCCATAATTGGTCATTTCTCAATGTATGAGTGCAATGGGTGTGAGTTAAATGGACGTTGTAAGGACAGAACATATAGAACATACAGAATAAAGTCAGATTGTCGGATAAATGTTGCACAGCTCAACACCTTGATTTTTCTTAACTTGTCTTTCAAAATTTTATTTTTTTGAAAAGTATAAGAAGATGCCAATTATTTCATTAGTTTTTTTCATAAGGGGATTTTTTATATGATCCTAAGACTATAGGGCATAATTGGATTAAATGACAGAGGAAATCCTTGGGGGTGAGTTTATACCAGCATAGATATACCTAGATTTTTTTTTCCCTTTAATGTTGGCTTTCTTGATTAGAACAGCAGGGGTTCCCTTGAAGAATGATTCAAGGTTTATTAGTGTAAATTATATTCCACATTTAGAATACTTTCAAAAACAAAGTCATGAATATGCATTCTTGGCCTGTAGCTGCAGATTCTCTGCCTCTGCTTCCCAGTTACAGACACTTTCCAGGCCCCCAATCTGTGCAGTACACTGTGCCAGATTCTAGGGAGGCACACACCAACAAAATTCCCTGAAGGTGCATTTGAAGATGAGCTTGCAAGTGGAATTCTTTTCAGTGACCACCTGCAGAAACATTCTTAACCATCAGCTTGCACCTGGTATCTGAAGCTATACCAAATTAGATGAGAAACTTTCCAAGTATTTGAAGACTTTATTAAGTTAATTTACATGAAGACAATGTATCTTACTTTAGAACACTTTTAACAACTTAAAATGTGCTTAAGAATACACAATGAGAACACGGTGATATGGGTGACATATTGTATAGTAGTTGAAGGATGATGATGATGGTGGTGGTGGTAATAATGATGATGTCATTTCTGATGGTGATGATGCTATGCTGATACTGATGAAGATAATGATGGAGATGCTGAGGATGGTGATTGGTGGTGGTGATATTGATGGTGATGATAATAATGGCTCATGATGATGGTAATTAGTGGTTCTGCTGATGCTGTGATGATGTGATGACGCTGGTGATTTGTGATGTGGTTGGTGGTGATAGTTATGATGCGGGTATCATAATTACTCTGATTTGGGTTTCGTATAATTTTTGAGGCAAGATTTTGGGGGTGGGTGGGTGTTAGTAGAGGATGATACCCAGAACAGAGTTTTCTCTTCACATTTGAGGGGTGGAATGGAGGAAGGACTTGCTTGAGGGACATTGGGAGGAGAGAAAGGGATGATATTGAGTTGTAAAGTGGATAAAGTTTATTCCATGGATATAGGCCTATGGATTTTTTTTTATTCTGTATATTATATTGAACTTTGTAAAATACTAATGAAACTTTCATGAAAGTGATTATGAAAGTTAAATGTGGAGAGGTCTCCCCATCTATCACAGGAGTGAAGCATAAATCAGAATATGCAGAATATGTGCCAGAGACAAAATGTCAAGCCATGGGTTATGTGTAAAAAAAAAAAAAAATACTGGAGAAAATCAATTGTTGAAATGAAAGGTTTCTTTTGGCTCAGGGTTTTTGAGTTCAAGCTACAATCAGTTTGTCTCCTGGCAGCTTGGAAATAAATTAAAAGCACATTAATAAATACATATTAAATAAACTGGTAACATAAGAGAAATGGAGTGTTATGGGGGTCTTGCGAAAGGGATAATTATCTAAGGGTACCTCCGGGTTGCTTCTGTAGAATAAAGAGATGTATAGATGACCCACTCAAATAGGAAGCTGAAGAGTTAGTTTCATGGAGAAGGCCTGGGCAGGGTTACTGGTAAGGGCTTTCCCAAAACAAAGACTTGATCAGAAAAGATGGAAGATCAAGGACCATACAACAGGGAAGTTTATATCCATATGTTCATTCTAAGGTTAGAGCCCATCCCTTTCCCCATTGGTTTAAATACCAGTCCTAGATAGGGTACCTTCACCTGCCCTGTTTCCCTATGTCCTTCTACCCTTCTCTCCATGTTGCTGATGGAGATGAAAACTCAAGGTCTGAGGCTGGGTAATGCCCCAGAGTAGAAATCTTGATTGTGCCTGACAGAAAGAGTTTGCAGAAATGGAAAAAGTCAGCCAATGGCACAATTTAGGGTGAAGATGGAGGTCTGAGGGTCTTGGACACAGATTCCCAGGGTGGCCAACAGACTGAAAGAAGCCTAGAAAACACCAACCACAGAGACAAAGGACAAAAATATAAGAAGTGTAGACTAAGGATCCCCATCAAAGTGGATGAGAGGGACCTAAGAGGTAGGAGTGGGCCACACCACCCCTGTGCCTCAGTCTCTCCTTCCACATTTGTCTTGCCCAGAGCATCTCCTCTGGATAAGCTCCTTCTTTGTCAACCTTTTGGTTTCTAATAGTTCCAGTCTCCTGCTGAGGGTAACCTCGGGAGCAGAGAGCAGTGCTTGGGATCATCCCCATTTGGTCATCCCCCAATTCTACTGATTTCCCTGTAAGGAAGGTTCCCATAAGCCTCCACAAGCATAACCTGAATGTTATAACTTCTCCTAGGTTCTACCTCTTAAGTGTTTGTCCACTACCCAGTACTGCTGCAGGCTCATGGATTTGCAGGGTTGCTCAAACCAACCACAGCAAATGGGCTGGTCTTATACAATGTATTTTCATAGGTTATTAAACCTTGTCAAAGGCACCTATAATCATCTGTAGTTCCTTGGATTTGCCAATTATCTTTTACTTTTAATAATTTTATAATACCTCTTTTTTCTTAATTTTAAAAATATTTTTAATAAATTAAAATTTAATAATTAAAATTAAAATCATATTAGATTGTGAATGCATTGATTTCATGAGTGAAAGGTCTTCACTCTCTTTCAACCCATGAATGCAGTCTACTTGGGTCATTCCCATCTTACCTCCTCTTCACATTCCTCTTGGGCACTTTTCTTCTTCTTGGAAGGTTTGATAAAAAGCATTTGGTATAGCTTAGTTTGATAGAAGCAGAACTTGAGGGCTGAAGTAATAAAAATTGTCTATTACTTCAAAACATTTTATTACAGTTTATTATAGCTAAGTTTTTGGAAAGTAATTTTTTTCATTATGATTTCCGGAGCTCTCTGGTTTACTCAAAAAAAAAAAAAAAAAAAAAAAAAAAAAAAGTCAGACATTCTGCTTATTTCTAAAATAGAAATCACATCATTTAAAGATAAGGCAGATCGAAAAATGGACTGAGCATATGTGGCCTCATCCTGCCTGCTGTAGTCATATGACATCACAGTTTTGAAGCTCTAAAGAATGTTCTTTGTGACATGAGCAAATGTATATTTACTCCAGATGGGGACACCAACAGGAGAATAAAGAAATGGCTCCATCCAAGGTGAACTTGGGGAGTCAGAGTTTACTGGGGTGACTTGTAGGATCCTCAGTGACTCCCAGGGAGCTTTATAATAAAAAGACTCCCAACATGAGTTTTACAGGCACACACCATTCTCCTCTCCTCTTGAAACAGCCCTGGGAGGTGCTTAGTGAATCCTGTAAGTTTCCGAGACTTCCTCAGCCTTCTGAGATTTATTACCTTTTGGATCCTGGCAACTATCTAGGTTGTCCAGTCCATACTCTTTCTGGGAGGGAGTGTTCAGTTCTGGGGATGGAGCGCTCAGCATGTGCAAATGGTGATGAAATCAGACAATGAAAAAATTGCAGCAGCTTCGTAGTATTTGTGTGTGCTGGTGCTACAAAGCAAGGTCAATTGCTTGTGAATGAGCAGAAAGTGGTAGCATGGAAGTGGGCTCATGTAAAATCATTCACAAAACTATTTCTCTTAACTGTGGGAATGCAGTAGAGCTTTCCCCTCTATCAGGCTTCTCTGATGGGCATTGCCCTTCTCCTCAAGAGTTCCTAGAGTTGGGGCTCCATGAGAACAGAAGGAATGATGGATTAAGAATAGATTCCAACCTATGCTAACAATGACATTTTCTTCTCCCTTTAAAAAATTCTATTCACTTCACATCCCAATTGTGGCCCCCTGTCCCTCATTTCCTCCCAGGCCTGCTCTTAGAAATCCCTCCCTACATTACCCCCACCCTTTCTCCTGCGAGATGAGGAAGCTCATCTTGTGCACACCCCACCCTGGAACATCCAGTCACAGTAGGCCTAAACATATCCTCTCTAGCTAAGATCCAACCAGGCAGTCCACACAGGATAAGGGAATCCAATGGCAGCAAATAGAATTAGAAAGAGCCTTCATTCTAATTGTTAGGGGACCCACATGAAAGTCAAGCTGCACATCTTCTACAAATGTGTAGGGGACCTAGGTATAGTCCCTGCATGCTCTTTTATTGATGCTTCAGTTTCTGTGAGCCCCCATGGGCCCAGGTTAGTTGGCACTGTAGGCCTTTCTGTGGAGTCCTTGACCACTCCAGTTCACTCAGTTCTATCCCCCATTCTTCCACAAGACTCTCTGAGATCCACCTGATATTTATCTGTGGGTCTCTGCATCTGTTTCCAACCACTGCTGGATAGAGCCTCTCAGGGGACAGCTATGCTAGACTCCTGTTTGCAGGCATAGCAGAGTATCATTAATAGTGTCAGCAATTGGCTATCTTACATGGATATGTTTCAAGTTGGCTAGTCACTGGTTGCCTCTTCCCTCAACCTCTGTTCCCTCTTTATCCCTGCACATTTTTATAGGAAGGACAGATTTTAGGTTGAAGGATTTTGTGGGTGGGTTGATGTCCCCTTCCGTCCACTAGAAGTCCCATCTGGCTACAGGAGATGGCCAGCTTAGTCTCCATATCCCCAGCTGGTAGCAGTCTCAGCTAGGGACACCCCCCCCTTAGACTCCCCTTTCCCATGTCTCCAGATAGTCCCAGAGATACCCCTATTGATTACCATTCTCACTCCCAGCCCTCTTCCATGCCCCATTTCTCACACCTGACCCCATCCCTGTTCCCCTCCTCACCCACTCTCCCACCAAGTTTTCTCCCTCCCTCAACTTCCAATGACAGTTTTGTTTCCTCTTCTGAGTGTGATTCATGCATCTTCCCTTGGACCCTCCTCATTACTTAGTTTCTTTGGATCTCTGGCTTGTGAGTGAATGTGCGTGTGTGTGTGTGTGTGTGTGTGTGTGTGTGTGTACATTTAGCACATGTATATATACATTTAACTTTTATATATACACACATCTATAAATAAAGCATACATACACATAAATGTGGGACATATAATTAATATATGGGACTTCATGAAACTGAAAAGCATTTGTAATGCTAAGGATAGACAGGATAAAATGACAGCCTACAGAATGGGAAAAGATATTCAACAACCCTCCATCTTCCAGAGGACTAATATGCAAAATATATAAAGAACTCAAGAAATTAGACACCAACACACCAAATAACCCAATTAAAAAATGGGGTACAGAACTAAACAGAGACTTCTCAACAGACACATCTCTGATGATTGAGAAGCACTTAAAAAATGTTTAACATCCTTAATCACCATGGAAACGAAAAAAGAACTCTGTGTTTCCATCTTACACCCTTCAGAATGGCTAAGATCAAATACTCAAGTGACTGCATATGCTGGAGAGAATGTGGAGCCAGGGGAACACCTCTCCATTGCTAGTATGAGTGCAAACTTGTACATCCACTTTGGAAATCAATTTCTTAGTTTCTCAGAAAATTGGGAATAGTTCTACCTCAAAACCCAGCTATACCACTCCTAGGCATGAACCCAAAAGATACCCCACTAGACCACAGGGACACTTCCTCAACTATGTTATAGCACCTTTATTAGTAAAAGCCAGAAACTGGAAATAACTTAGATGCCCCTCAACTGGAGAAAGAAGAAAGAAAATGGGTGCCCATTTACACAATGGAACACTACTCAGTTACTAAAAACAAAGACATCATGAGATCCGCAGGCAAAGGATGGAACTAGAAAATATCATCCTGAGTGAGGTAATACAGAAAGACATGCGTGGAATGTACTCAACTATAAGTAGATATTAGCTATAAAGTAGAGGATTACCACACTACAATTTTTTCCTCTCTTAAGTCTAAACAATGGTGCCAATATTTTGCCTACCAAAGGGAAAACTTGAAAGTTTGGGGTCAAAATACAGAATATCAGAGAGCTCACAGAGAAGGATAGAACAGGGAAAGTTTGGGAAAAAAATCAACAACAATAACAAACCCGCCAAAACAGAACACTGTTTTATTAAAGGATAAAGTAGCTCAAACAATGAGGGAGACTGGAGGCCACTTATGACTATGAAGTTGCATGGTTGCAAAGAGAGAGAGCTCAGCAGGGATGGAGAGGACAATAGATTTGTAGTTACATCAAAAGAAGGAAACTGGAGGAAACAGGAGCCATTGGCAAATCCTGTGTTAGGCAAATTGAAACATCTGGTGGTTAGAACTGTGAATTTCTACTCCAAATGTTTTCCATATCTTCCCTTTCCTTTTTCCTTTCCAGTGGGCAAGGGAAGGAGTGCATGAGAAGTGTTGTCCCCCAAGCTTGATTGCTGATGTTATCTTCTCTATGTGTCTGCTTTTAACAGTTAGGGGAAATGCAGAGCAGAGTACAGATGCAAATGCATCTGAAAACTGCATACTCTACCCTCTAAATTTCCCTGTAGTGGAGATTCGGAACTCTCTAATTCAAAGAAAGAAATGCTTTAAAGTCGGGATTGTAAAACTCCTCCAAGCTACTGCACATTAAGCAGATTTAAGCTCTTCCATGGGACCTGGAAACTGACAGATTGTGAGGCACAGTCTGCATTCTTCAGTAAAAAACAGTGGCACATATCTGAAAGGAGGCTGTGAAGAATATCATTCTCACAGTACAGTACACACACAACTCGGAAAATTAAAGTATCAGTGTCATGCATGGAACTGAATAGGAAGCAACCAGTCGCTCCTCTCAAAACATCAGGGAATGTGAATGCTATAGAGAAAGTTAAATAAACTTTGCTGTAGGTGATCTTGGATTATGTGTGTGTTTGTGGTTGTGCACATGCCTTGCATACATGTGAAGGTCAGAAGTTAGCCTGCGGGGGTTGAATTCTTCCACCATGAAGGTTCCAGGGTCAAAATTAGGTCTTCAGGATTACTGATAAGTGATCTTTTTTTTTTTTTTTTCCACTACAACTGTGGATAAACAGAAATAGTACTACTCACAAAGTCAATCCAACGTTAGATTCCAAATATCTAAATTATGCTTTGATCCTCTAAGCATGATATAAGTGACTTATGATGCATATCCTCATCACTTTCAGTATCTCCAGAAGACTGCTGCTATGTGTGTACTTCTAACTACAATGGAAAGATGAACTTCATGTATGTGAGTTGTTATTAAAAGATCCCATTATAAAGAAAAAGACCAAAACAGAAAAAAGAAGGAAAGAATATACCACACACAGCCTTTAATTTTACTGTGATCAAATTTCTAATGTCTAGCTGAAGAAATATTTAATTATGTAGGATACAATATTTCTTCCATCAGTTGATAATTTCTCAGACATTGTTGCCTTTACCTTGCTGATTTATCTCTGGTAGAAAAGTCGATGTCATTGGTTATCACCTCAGCTTTATTCATTTCTGCCTCTAATCTAGTAACCTAACATTCAGTTTCAAAGTTCCTCTAAGCACCCACTTTCTCCAATATTCTTGGAGAATATTCTAATCATTTTACTGTTTCTGCCAATTATTTTATAAAAAAATTTACATAACTCTATTCTGCATCCTTTTCTTTTAAAAGTCTCCTTGGCAGGATCTCATTTATTCGTGGTTGCAGAAGACAGGTAAGCATTGGGCACCCAGTATCCTCAGAGGCTGTAGAGAAAGGTAAGGCTCCCAGGATGGTAGTGAATTCTAGCTTATATTTGTTTTGTGTTTGTTTGTTTGTTTGTTTGTTTTAGCCTGAAGTTGCCTAATCAGTTATAATCTGAACAACAAGGAGAAAGATATAAGCCTGAATCTTTCAGGAAGAGACCTGTGGGGATAGGTGTAGGGAAGGGAATAAGAGGATGCTGAACCTCTGGTAGGTCCTTTTCTGCTCTGTCCTAGCCTGTTTGAAGCTTATACTCTAGTGGTACCCCTTTCCCAAGCAGAGCTTTTTTTTTTTTTTTTTTTTTTTAATTAGTGAATAATTTTTTTTATTACATCTTGTCTTTTCCCCTGGGACTATAATATAATTTTATTATTTTCTCCCTCCATTCTTTTTTTTTCTATATATAACTTTCCTTGCTCTCTTTCAAATTCATGGTCTCTTTTTACATTTATTGTTATTGCAGTCATACACTACTACTACTACTACTACTACTACTACTACTACACTAAATAGAACCTGCTTAGTCTGCATGATGTTATCTGTATTCATGCTTTCAGGGCTGATCATTTGGCATTAGCTACTCTACTGATATGCCTTTCCCTTAGGAAAGCAGTTTTTCCTGCTCTCAATACTCCTTAGTTGCCTGTGGTTCTTTGTGTAGGGTTGAGGCCACATTGGCTTTTCTTTGTCCACTTTGGCATGTTGATTGCTTCTGTCCTTGTTCATCTCATGTCTAAGGGGTCCTGGTGAGAATTTATTGATGTGACTTCTGCTATTTCTAGGAGACACATCATTACAGCAAACTCCCTGATCCTCTGGCTCTTACAGTCTTTCTGCGCCCCGACACCCTTCCTCAATATTTCCTAAAGTACAGCAGTTGCTTTGTAGATGTGGCCACTGAAACTGGGCTGCAGAAATCTCCACGTTGATTGGTTATGGTTTTCTGTAACGGTCTCCATCTGTTGCAAAGAGAAATTTCCTTGATGAGTTAGTACTATACTTATCTGTGGGTTATTGTTAAACCTAAAACAAAAATCATGAGTTCCACAATCTTTGACTCACATTTGAAGCAATCTTTACTTAAACACTTGCCAGGATGATGGACTCTAGCCAGGATCATTCTGGGTTCCCAGAAAATGGCAATGAGTCACATTTTGCAGAGACCTAAAAAGGCAAACACATAAGGCCACCATATTTCCCATCAGGTCCAATCAGGTCCAACCAGGGGCAAGGATACATCCTAATATATTTTCTGCTTTGTGTACCTCCGACCTATATCCAATCAAGGGCAAGCATATATCCTGACCTATTTCCTGCCTACAGATTCAGTTGGGTCAAACATATTTAGGGGGAGTAAAAACATGTGGCTTATTATCTCCCATAAAAATAGCCTTCAGCATTTCAAGAAGTACCTGTCCTTGTACCTTGGGCAAGGAGCTTATAGGTTAGGGGCATTTTGTATTATTGATGTCTTAGGCACAGTAATTAAAACTTAAAACATAGCCTTGGCTCTCACATCATAAGAACCAATGCTCACAATATAGTTAGAAATTATGCTGTTTAACTAATGTGCTGGTTGTGGATTCTCCTCCAATAACCACAGTTTTCCCTAGAATTTTGGTTAGGTTTTTCAGTACCACACCAACTAGAAAGCTGTTGGTTACTGACAAGTTATGTGTGGCATCATTGTTCCGTTAGGCTAGGAGTGACATGCTGGTCACTGTTGTAGTTGAGAGGCATCGTAGCTAATAGGACTAGAGATTGCCTTCCTCCTTTGGAAGCTTGTACAATACCTTCTGGTACCATGCAAGGTAATTCTGAGGAGGGAGTTTCAGGGCAGACCCAGTTTAGGGTCCTTAGGCTCTGTGTTTAAAGTGCACGTTACCTTCAGTCATAGAGATTGACCTTCCATCTCTGGGCACAACAAAGAATAATCGCAGTAGGCTGTATGTTTTGGAGGTCTCTTCCCCAACATTGTCAACTCAAAATAGACCTTCTTGAATCCAGTATTGGGCATTTTGTTATGTGAGCTTTGGCTCTTAGAGGGACAGTTGTCAGACCAGATGGGAGAAATTCATTGAAACTATGTATATATTTATATGCAGTTATGTACCTTACAGGGTTTTTTAGGTAAGCAGTTAATAGTGTGGTCCTTCTGACTTTTGCATATAACCTTACTAGTAAGTTTTTTAACCTCCTTCTGTTTCTCCCTCCCCATCCCTAATTAGCGTACCCTCTCCCATTTCCCTGATCAGACCAGTTGTACCCAGATATTTTCCTTTATATTACTCCTGATCGCCCCATATCCTTGAAATATTCAATTTTTCCTTTCCTGGATTCTGTATCTACTCCAGGACATACTCATACATGAAGATTTAGAGCTAAGAGTCCCAGGTGGGAAAGGACTTTCACATTTGTCTTTCAGCATTTGGATTACCCAACTCAAGATGAACTTTTCTAATTCTATCCATTTAACTGCAAAACTGATTTCTTTTTGTTAAAAAAAAAAAAAGATGAATCGTATTTTTATTATATATTTACGACATTTTCGTTATCTTTTCAATCTGCACAAAAAGAGCATCAGCCACAGAATGTAGCGGATGCTACTGCAAACCTATCTGGGCTTATGCTCTTCCTCAAACACTGGAAATGTGGCTTCAATAAATCAGCAGGTTTCCTCCTCCATGAGAATAGAGAGCAGTGTACGATCTATCTGTAACAGCCCACTAACTCTTACTTCAGAAAGCATTTGCCAAAAACTAAATAAATGAATATATGTTTGGCACTGGGCTGAAATTAATGAGGCTACTGGTGGAAGCCACTTGCAATTATCACTGAATGCTAAAAATTTTATGAAGTTAATTTTCACCAAAATAAGGTTAATGGACAAAGTCATATGTGTTAAAGTCAGATAGAGTGACATTTAACCCCAGATAGGCCTCTTGCAGCCCTTTCAACATGAATAGGTGAAGTTACCCTATTGAGACCATGTGTCTCACACAGCCTGCTGGCGTTCAGTCATTATGCATACATAAGATGACCTAAATCCTGGACATTTATTGAAGGATGTTGGACCCTCCTCCAAGGATTCCTCTTTCATCACTGTGAAATAAAGAAATACATTGAGAAATAAAAAACAACTGTGCATAACTGCTACTTCTAAGAAATTCCATTCTTCATTGAATTTTTATCATATTCTTACTATAATTCCCAAACATCATTTCAAGAGTTTAGTTTCTTTTTGTTTTGTTTTGTTTTTGTTTTTTGCTTTTTTACACGGAGAAACCCTGGATGTCCTAGACTTGCTACATAGACTAGGCTGACCTCGAACTCATAGAGCTGTGCCTGCCTTGGCCTCTCAAGTGCTGGAATTAAAAGTGTGTGCCACTGTACCCCATTTAAGAGTTCAGTTTTTTTTTTTTTTTTAAATTCTGTTTCACAATTTGTGTTCATAGTCACTAGAAACTTTGAAGATTTCTAATATGTGTTCTTTTTCTCTGTGGATGCTAATTATTTACAGGGGCTTGTGCAGATCTTTTTAACAAGCATTAATGTTATTGTGTTAATTAATATGTATAAGTTAATGTAATAATATAGTATTTCACAAAATAACCCTCATATTTAGGAGTTTCCACTTGACAGGAGAGAGATAATGGTCTGTAAACCTGACTTCAACATATTTGGCACATGATCATTCAGAAGGGTGCACACATGGCACTTTGAGTTGTTAAAAAAAATTGGGCATTTCAAAATTGGGTCCTAATTAGACTCTTTCAGAGCTTCTGAGTTGTTTTCCCAAGATGATGCCCACACAGAGGCAGGCAGCCTTTCAGGCAATTTTAATATCTAGATCTAAGAGCCACATATTTAAAATATTACTCATCTTCTCAAAGAGAAAGGTGTCTGAAGAAAAACTATTCTACCCAATAAATTAAAGATAATTTGATGTTAAGAAGATAAACTTGAGTCTAATAAGTCTTCCTGCAAAGTTTTATCTTTTCTGTTTGCACAACTGTCTTGCTTAATTAATGTGAAAATTACAAGGGAGATAGAAACCAAATGGATCTATTAAAGGAAGTTATATAATTATATCTCTCCTACAAAGATGTGTGAGCTGCAATGGGAGAAGATATTAGGCACCATGTCCTGCATTTGTTCTTCAGTATTGTTGTTTGTTTTGTGAACCTTTCAACTAGTACATTTGTTTATCAATTTATGATCTTTCTCTGTCTCTCTGTCTCTGTCTCTCTGTCTCTGTCTGTCTCCGTCTCTCTCTGTTGCCCTCTCTCTGTCTCTCTCTATCTCTCTGTCTCTGTCTCTCCCTCTCTCTGCGGGTGTGCATGTGAATGCGTATATGTATACTCCACCCTTGGAGAAGCTTGTGAAAGTCAGTTCTCTCTTCTCTCTTATCTTCCTCCCACTGGGGATTAAACTCTGGTCACCAGGCTTGCGAGCGCTGCCAAGTTTGGGGCAAGTTCCTTTTCCCATTGAGCTATTTTGCCAGTCCCCAAGTTGTCCGTCATGATGGTCCAAACCACATCCTTTGAAGCTTATACTCAACTACAGAGGCACCATCATTGAGTGTATGGCGGAAATAGTTCACCAGTAAACAGAGACCTGACTGGAGCCATACCCATGAGAATGCTGCAGAAATTAACTTGCTCTGAGAAAGGCTTCTTCCATCTGCAGAGTTGAATTAAATATATTTAGCTATCTTGAAATAATTTTATAAGATTAGATACAAAGAAAGTTTACATGAGTGTTAAACTCCCAAAAGGTAAGCGTCATTCCAAATAAACCCACGGTGTTCATATTTATCTGGCCAGCATCCTCTCTGTTGGCTAACCAATGCTGGTCATTTTTTAATTGTTTAAAACATTGTACTTAAACATAAAACAACATGGCATGTAACTCTCTGTATGAATGTCTAATAATTTATGGAATGCAGTTGCATAAGGTAAAAGCCAGTTTGTTCCATGTGGTCAGCATGGCACTCGCCTACAGTGTGCCTCAGTTCTTATCCAATTGCTGCAAAACTGGTACCCTGGAGACTAGAGTGGTATTTGTTTCTTTGGACAATGCATTCTGCAGGGAGGTGGTAGGTATTTCAAGCAATGCAAGCTAATCTTGAGAAAGCTACACTAGTAGTAAACTTGTGTTTGCTTTGTTTTAATGGTGAGAAAGGGAGACGAGATTTTGCACGTGGTAGTCAGCACCAGGCGGAGGTTACTAGATTCCAACACTGGTGAATCACCTGAAAAAAATAATGACATATTCTCTGTCATGAGGTGAATTAACTAAACATACGTCATTTGTGCTGTGGTCACGTGAAAAAAATAATGGAGGCATATTCTCTGTCATGAGGCGAATTAACTAAAAATACATCATCTCTGTCTCTCTCTCTGTCTCTCTCTCTGTCTCTATCTCTGTCTCTGTCTCTCTGCATGTGTAAACAAATGAAGGAATTAATGAATTGGATTCACGCAGGTTATAGTTATGGGACATCCTCATTTATGTCTTCATCTGTGAGATTTTCCTTAAGTCTCCCACTTTCTTCCCTCCTAATCCTAAAGTCATTATGTTATGATACTTGCTTTCAGCAGTGCATCCTCTACAAAGCAGGATAATAGTTGTTCATCCGATTTTAAGCTGCTTCTGTAATTCTTTATCATGTAAACAGATGACAAGAACCCGTAACAGTAAATCCGTGATTGAAAACACATCTTTTTTTTTTTTTTTTTTTTTATCTCTACCTTTCTGTAGTAAACTTACAAAACAGTTTCGGGAGCTGTAGTTACATAAAAAACGTGAATAGGATTGTCAGCAGGATAATTCAGACTTTGCACCAAACAGCCAACTGTTCCCAATGGAGAGTCTGTGTCAAGTGTGACTATAGCCCTGCAGGAGGAGGTGTGTGGTCAGCGTTAGCTTATAGCACTCTGACAAAGGAAAGGTAAAACCCAAGAGAGAAAGCCTGTCTAGAGGAAGGCTGTCACTGGATTAGCGAGCAATCTGTGATTGTAAATGTAGACATCTCTGAAGCACTCTGGTTAGCTAAAGCTGATAGACGAGGCCACGGTCACTGTAGACTTCTGTCTTATGTTCTCGGTACCTTTATCTCCTCTTGATGCCCGCATAAGTGTGCCATGCACAGAGACAAGTAAACTACCTTAGTAGATCAGGGAAGAATAGTTGTCCAAATATGAGTCATTTTGTTACCTTTTATAATGTATAAATACCTTGAAAAATACATTAGCTTGCATCTATCTGAAGGAATTGTTTTTCAAGGGGATGAAGGAAAATACATCCATGCAGGTAACTCAATCCTAGTAATGCTTAAAACCCCAACTCTTGTATATTTTTCTGCCTTTTCTCATTATAAAGCCAATAGACAAGATGCTATTAAGAAGCGCCCAGATTCTAGGGGGCGGGGATGGAGAGATTACTTAATAATGGCTAAGCTTAGCAGCTGTAATTGCAGAGGACCTGGGACTGATTTCCGGATCCCACATAGTGGCTCACAAGCAACTATATTTCCAGCATCAATTATCTGGCACCCCTCCTGGCCTTCATATATACTGCATGAAGGTGGCACATAGATATACCTGCTAATAAAATACTCATACATATAGAAGTATGTTTAAAAAGAAATATCAAAAATTTCAGATTATGGATTGAATTGTCCCCCAGAAAAGTTCCATATGCTGTATCCCTAACTTCTAGTACTATAAGCCAGGAATGTAGGCGGCAGTGTAATTTTTGTAAATATAAGCACTTAAGAGAGAATCATTGTCAGGTTGGTTGGCATCTGTTTTAGTTAGGGTTTCCATTGCTGTGAAGAGACACCACAACCAAGGCAACTGTTATAAAGGGAAACATTTAGTTGGGGATATCTTACGGTGTCTTACAGTATCAGAGGTCTCGTCCATTATTATCATGGCACAAGACATGTCAGTGTGCAGGCAGACAAGGGGCTATAGGAGCAGGGAGTTCTGTGACTTGGTCTAAAGGCAGCCAGGAGGAGGCTATCTTCTGTAAGCAGCCTGGAGACCAAGTCACACTGGCCAGACATGAGCATATGTATGAGATCTCAAAGCCCCACCCCCACAGTTACATACTTCCTCTAACAAGGCCATACCTCCTACACTAACGCCACACCTGCTAATAGCTCCGCTTCCCATGGGCCAAGCATACTCAAACCACCACAGTGTCATTATGAACAGTAAGAAGGGGATAATTTGGGCATTAATAAGCTGGCAGGAAGAAGAACAAGGGAAGAAGGGGTGTGGTTAAGGGACCACCTGTAGCAAAGGAAAGTAGAGACTCTCCAACAAACACAAAGCAGAAAGACAGACAGACAGCTACTTGTAGATACCTTAACCTTAAACCATTTAATACTATAAAACATTTAAAAAACCTGACACACACACACACACACACACACACACAGAGAGAGAGAGAGAGAGAGAGAGAGAGAGAGAGAGAGAGAGAGAGAGAGAATGAACCCTGTCTATTTCCTTTAATATAACTGAAGTAAAAAAAAGAAAGAAAGAAAAAAAAAAAAAGGTCAGAACAAGATCCAAACCAGACCATCATAGGTCTGCCTGCTGCCTGGTGATACAGCCTAGATAAGCTAATTTTATTTGGAAAATTTTCACAATATCTACTTAATTTTTGTTATATGACTCTTAGCTTTGTAAATTTCTAATTAGGAAATGATAGAATCAAGAGTTCATATTATCAGCCTGTTTATTTTGTCTAGTTTCTTTGTGTATTAATTCTTCTCTGAATGAATAATATCAAGCTATAAGACAGGAAGCCTATCACAGATGACAACTCACAGACACAGACACATAGATACACAGTCATACATCCACACATACAGACACATACACACAGACATACATGGATACAGACAGACACCTAGACACACAGTCAGGCACATACACACAGCCATGGCCACATAGACACAGACACATATACAGACACACAGACAGACATAGATGCACAGACACACAGATCCACATAGAGACATATACACAGGCATCTACACATAGTCATACAGACCCACAGGCACACCAACATACATGCACACACACACACACACACACACACATATAGGCACACACTGACACATAGACAGACACAGACATACAGACCACAATAAGATATACACACAGACATGGACACAAAGACACACACTAATACAGAGATACACAAACATACAAACCCACAGACAGATACACACAGACCTACAGACATAGACACACAGAAAGGTAGATACACACACAGACTGACACATACACATAAACACACACAGATATACATAGACATACAGACACACAGACATAAACATACACAGATAGATATATACACAGAGAGATATATACACAGACACATACACATAAACACACACAGAGATACACATAGACATACAGATACACAGACATAAACATACACAGATAGATATATACAGACAGACACATACACATAAACATACAGAGACACACATTCATATCCACATAGACATACAGACACACATAGATACACAGACATATACACAGACATACAATCCCACAAACCGATATAGACAACAGGCACACACACAAGACTTTGAGTTACAGAGAGAATGCCACAATAAGATGTTATGTTGAGCAACAATATTACTTTGGGACTATGCCATTTAGAAGAAGCAGAGGTGAATAAGACTACACCCTTCTCCCCCTGTATCTTAATGCACAAGAATAAGTTACTGTGTGTGCATTCGGTTAAAGATGCTGGTAACTGTTCGGATATGTGCCATCCATTAAACCCACAGAGACATATTGAGTATAGCCTGTTCTCCAGGTGTCAGATATGCACAGATGAATGATTCTTCAAATTTATAATAATACTCATTTTGATAACACTAAGTGAATAAACTGGAGTAATCTTGCCTGGCTCCTATAAGTCAATGCTTTGAAAGTCACATGGCTAATTTATTAGTCAGATACAACAGTAATAATATGCCCAAGTAGAACAACATTCCAGTCCAGTGTCGTGTATTGTGACTTACTAATGCTATTAAACAGGGGACAGGGCATTGAATGTATAAGCAGGAAATAATTTTAAGCAAATTTCACATCGAATGGCTGTCTATACATTTGAGATGCACCTTTATTGATCCCGACAGCTCTCAGTCTAAGAGCTCATTTTCACAAAAGAGTCTTTTCAGACTGATTAGCTATTTTTCAGGCTGCTGTCAATCACAGGGAAGCTGAGAGTCTCAGCTCCAGTTAGCTTCATTCTGGGATGGATTTATTTATTTATTTATTGATTTATTTATTTATTGTGCTTCTACCACATTATTGATTTCACCTTAATTCCTCCATGATGAATAGTGAGACGTTAGAGAGGAGTTAATCCCTTTGATTCCATAGTGTGAACATGAAGCATACTTTATAAGAAGCATGCAACACCCTGAATATAGTTCAGCTCTACATAAATTACATTGTTAGTCAAGTTGCACATGCTATCTGTCTTAGGCTTTGCAGAGTTATCATATAGTTGGAGTTGCTTAATTGCCACAGTGAGTGTACTCTGAAATTCACAAGAAATACCTTCATGCTAAAGGCAGACTTTCTTACGAGCCAAAATGTCCTTAACTAAAAGACTACCAAGAGACAGCATATAATTTAACATAAACACACTGAGTGCTCTACCCCTGAATAAATGTGTATCATCAGAGTCCTTACCATGTGGTATTTTCTATTGTAAAGAAACATGTGAGTAGCGTATCTGGGGGGTGTAGCTTCCTTTACATCCCCACTGTAGTAAAGGCACTTGGCTGTAGTTTTCATTAAAAAAAAAAAAACATATAGTACACATGGTTTGGCATGTTAGTTCATGATATAGACACACTATTCTACGTGAGCTATGTTCTGTTTGTTTGTTTTAGCGCATTGCAACAAAATCCACATATCTATCTCATGGGTGTTTACACATTTTCCATGTCATTCCTAAGGTTTCCTTCAAAGTCTGCCCAGTCCATCTACAGTTCAAATCCATCCTTGAAACATTCTGACTTGGCCACTGATTTATTATTTTAGATAAATTCAAAGGTATTTATTTCATTTTTGAATTATGTGTGTGCATGTTTATGTGTGCCTGTGTGTATGTGAACATGTATGTATGTGCCCATGAAAGGGTGGAGACAGATGGAACCTGGTACTCACTGGCTGTGAAGCCAGGGTCAACATCTAGCTAAGGAAGACACTGGCCTCAAGGCAGTAAGACAGAGACTAATTGCAGTAAATGCACTGTTCTGGTCACTTACATTTAAGTGCACGTGCATGTTTATCTGACACACACACACACACACACACACACACACACACGTACACTTAATCAATGGTGCTCAAATCACAAATTGAGTTACACAGGAAATTGAAATGATGTCCTACTGAACTGACTGACTAAATGATACCAGAGGCATTGAATATTAAGTTAAGGTGCCTGTAGCTCAAATTCTCATTTACTCTCTGTGTTAGAATTTAATATATATTACTGCAACTTACTAAATTGTGACTACCATTAAATGTTCAGAATTAGTTGATAATCCATACAGTTTAGTTTGACAAATAGGAATGGCAAAATGTAAAGTATATTAGGTTCAGGACAAAATTAAACCAAGCTTTCTATTTAAAATAAATATTATCTTAAGTTATATTTCTCAAAACCATGTTTGATTACCACTGTAATGCTATTCATCTATTTAAAAGAATGTAGACTTTATTTTGTTCCCATGGGGTAGAGAATAAATATTTAAAATACTGTGTATTAATTATACTTGAATTGATTAAGAATTTCAATGTCCTCATTGAAAATTTGGAGAATTAGAATAAGAAATGATAAGGAGAAAATAATTGTTTCTATGTGACAGTAATTTTTATATGGCATTGACAGCTGTGAGTTAAGATTAGAATTTCCTTAACAATTATTAAGGGATATTATCAAATGAAATTCAAAGCTTACATAATCATGTCATAGAAGTTTTGTGCCAATAATTTCTACCTCAGTGCTATGGACTTTGTCTTTTTCAATATCCAATGTGGTTTAAATTTGCTAAGTTGAATTTTTTAATCATTAAATTATTGACTACAGGGTTCTATTAACAAATTGATATTATCCTCATGGCCTAGTATCAGTGTGTCTTAGTTAGACTTTTACTGCTGTGAACAGACATCATGACCAAGGCAAATCTAATAAATGACAACATTTAATTGGGCTGGCTTACAGGTTCGGAAGTTCAGATTGTCGTCATCAAGGTAAGAGCAGGGCAGCATTCAGACAGACATGAGTCAAGCAGAGCTGAGAGTTCTACATCTTCATCTGAAGGCTGCTAGTAAAGACTTGCTTCCAGGCAACTAGGATGAGGGTCTTAAAGCTCACACCCACAGTGCCACGCCTACTCCAAAAAGGCCACGTTCATGGTTGAAACAGCTCACATCATTCATTCTGCCGGGGCTTCCAGAATCCTGGATATTCAGTTCTGTGTCTGTGTTCTCAGAAGATATTCTGGGAAACATGTCCTTGAGTTATTACATCACTGATGGGCAAATTCAACAGATGTACTTATACTAACTAAGATGGTCATATGTAACTTAATACTGAACACAGAACCATTGAGTTGGATCTCATTACCCTTGTCTGTATATCATTTGAGTGAGAGGATTCCCATTCATCAGTGCATGCCTATCCTATGGACCATTACTACAATAGTAATTTCTTTGCAAATGGCTAATGGAATTTTCGATGCAATTGGTACTCTGATTTTCAATTTTCAAACATATTAAAGGTAAATATTACCTTTAACCCCCAGCTTTAAATTTTTATCATATGGAAATTTGTATAATGTGCAGGCATTATTTCCCCTTCAGAGAAATGCCTTGCCATTCATCCCTCATATTATGATTTGATTAAACAGATTTATAGAGGATGAATAACATAGGCAATGTCACACAGACTTAAACTTCTCAAACTCAGCAAGCAATGTTCTCAGAGAGAACATTGCACTGCACACACTTAGGATTAATTAACAACAACAACAACACAACAAAAAAAACAGGTTGTTTGACTTTTATAATAAAAGTTTTTTATAGCCACCCTCAAGCCCTCCCTTTGGCATGTATCTCATCCTTAACAGCTTGAACTATCACTTTATCCTTAACTTTTGTGACTATATGCTTAAATGTATTTTTCACACAAATGCCAGCAGGCAGCACATTCAAGCTGGGGTTGGCGTCTTTGTTCTTTTTCTCAACTCAACCCAGTCAGATGGATCTTGTCTTTTGTATTCTGACAAACGTTAAGTAGTGCTGGACGCTAAGGTTAAGGTAGGCTTTAACATGTATTAAGAATGTAACTCTCCTCTGTGTAGGGCTGGCTAAGCAAGATAAAGAGAAAATGAGGGATTAGACCAGAATCCAACATGAGGGTGAGGACCAAACAAGATGTAAATCTCAAAGGGAACCTTACATTTCACCTGCTCTGGGCTTCTTCACAAGAGCTGACAGAAGGCAGGGTATAATCTAACCTTAGGAATTAGAGGGCTGGATCCTATGTCTTCTTACTCATGGCCTTGAGAGTTCTTAGGTAGGCACTTTGGGGGAGATTAGGGTCGCCTTACCTAATGCAGCTTTAGGAGACTGGAGACTATGCTAATGTTTAGTCTAAGATGCTAAGGGCTATGGGAGAAGTTTATTAGAGTTGAAGGCTTGTAGGAATCTAAGGTTTAATAGAGGAAACAGTTTTTAAAATAAATAATTAATTATTTATTTATTTATTTTAAATATTTTAATAAATAATAATAAATATTTATTATTTATTAATTATTAATATTATTAATTAATAATAATTAATTATTATTAAAATAATATTTTAATAAACAAATAAACAAATATTTATTTATTTATTTATTTATTTATTTATGCAAGTGTTCTGTAGCTGTCTTCAGACACTCTAGAAGAGATCTCATTACCAGATGGTTGCTCTCTCCAGTCCCGCTCACTCTGGCTCAAAGACTTATTTATTTATTATATCTAAGTACACTGTAGCTGGCATCAGATCTCATTTCAGATGGTTGTGAGCCACCATGTGGTTCCTGGGATTTGAACTCAGGACCTTCGGAAGAGCAATCAGTGCTCTTAACCGCTGAACCATTTCTCCAGCCAGAGGAAAGATTCTTGATTGCCATTGTTGTCTCCTTTCTATTGAGTAGTGTGCTCTGTTAACCATCTTCTTTCTGTCTAGATTGCAGCCAATTTAGACACAATAAACATCTGTATGTAGAGTGTGTGTGTGTGTGTGTGTGTGTGTGTGTGTGTGTGACTTTAGTTTGCAATCTACAGGCTAAATTCCCAAGAATATAGCTTCCAGAATGCTCAATAATGGCAAGGTTAGCTTAATGGAAACCATCACAGCATTTTACCGACAGCTGTATCATTCCATATTCCTACAGACAATATGTGAGTGATCCTGCCCCGCCTCAGGTTTCACGGCTGTCATTGCTTTTCATTAATTTTAACCATTCTGATAAATGTGTCATGATATATCTTTATAGACTTCATTTACATCCCTCTGATGGGTAATAAAGTTACACTTTTTTCATGTGCTGATTTTTTCCATCTACCTCTCCTATAGAATGAGGTATCTTTTTATATTTTTTGACCCATTTTTCCAGTTGGACTACTTTTCTTCCCCTTTTTTGGTTTGGAGTTCAAGATCCCTTTACACAATTTGTGTATGCTCCATTTATATAAAAGCTTATCTTAGGAAATCTTCAAAGATTTATTAAATTAATTATTTATTACTGATGGTCAGGAAAGCAGAGGAGCTGTGAACTAATAATCCTATAAATAGAACAGGGTCCATCCATCGCTGCACTGTGAGAACAGAGTTAGAGTCTGAGCAGTGCTGGCTGATACTCTGTTTATTTGGAAAGTTTTAGTCCATGTATTTTTCTCTCTCCACCTACTTCACAATCTCTGAAGCTTTAGCCCTGTCTATGTGGTTTTAGTCTGGTTTAGAAGAAGGAAGTGTGGGTGAGATTAAATACTGAGTTCTACCCTTAAACTTTGGGGTCTATTGCTTTAAGATTTTGGAGTAACATGAAATACAACTATAGGGATTTTAGTCTATATATAGTAACAGAGCTTGAATCTTAAGATAATAAAGTGTTAGTCATGTACAGGGGTACATTTGAGACCCCGGGAGACGATTGATATGAGTCAAAGTCTAGTATGAGCTATGGAATGAGACTTGTCTTTGCAGCCCCCTGCCAAAGATAATTTACCAGCATTTAAATATTCAAAACACTTGGATTTTGTTAATTTATAGCATTCTTCCTTGTGAAGGTCAAATAGCAAAAAATTAATAAATGAATGTTGGCTAATTTACAAGTCAAATGTCACTTGAAAGAACTTGCAGAAGAGGATTAAACCGACACACCGGATTTCATGAATTTTGACCTTGATCTTACCTTTAAGATACCATTAAGATACTTTCCCAGGCTCTTATTGATATGCACCATGCTGCTAAGATACTCTCTACTGTTCTTTAGCTAATTTAGCTTCATTCTCATAATATTTCTATATAACTTTCATCTGTCTTCTCAGGATTTGATTTGTCCTCCAGTGGTGAGCTCATTGAGCCAGCCACCACCAACTTTTTAGTATCCCTTAAATCTAAGTTTTTATAGTTGGCCGCAATTTATATAAAGTCTCTATTAGCTGATATGAGATTAGAGGGGAGCAGTTATTGAGATACACCGTCCACGTGACTGCATCCACACAAAAGTCTGAAGTCGTTATTTCCCAGAATGGGCGATCTGTCTAGCTATATTAAATTTTGGCTCACCTTCTGGCCACACAGCACTAAATATCAAATATTATGAATCCCAAGACATCTGGTCAGATATCCCTATAAAAGAACAACTGCCTCTGATACTTCTTCTCTCTAACAGATTTTAAAATTTATAGGGGAGAGTAGGGTGATAAAAGTAGCAACTGTGTGATTTGCAGAGACACGGAAGTTAGTGGGGAAAGCTTGCATTGCAGGTTCCTTGAACAGCATCCAGGAGAGAGGCATGCAGATGTCTCTGGGCAAGAGGCCACTGCTTGAAGTCATGTTTCTTATTCTCCCTCCTGAAATTTGCTATTGATTGATTATTGGGTGGTTAGGGAAATAATGTGTAAATCAATGGCTGCAGGGTGTAAGTGTTAAAGAAGTATGGGTACTACCATAGGTGAAGTGTGTATAGCTCAAGATTTAAAGTTACCCTCAGTGTAGAATTTCTGTTCTTTTCTTTCAAGCAAAATAAACGGAATGGGTGTATTTCTGATAATTCCTTTTGAAAGGAAGACACAAGAATGCTTGATAAGGTCTCTTTTTATGAAATCTGGCACTTAATGTAGTTCATGAATTAACCAAGGCATGGCTACATTGACATTGGTGGAGGAATTCTTTGATCTGAATGCTACTGCAGATTTTTAAAAATCAGGTCTCAAATTCTCAAGCCTGAGAACTTTTATAATTCTGAGACATTGTTCTGAGACCCTAAAACTTTTGTTTATATAGACTTGCTGTCTCTATATGAAGTCAAAGACAGATTTTAACCCAACTCTACAAGTAACTCTATAAGTAACGATTAATTAGTCCAAGGACAAATATGCTGAATATTTAGTTAATATTATTAGCATTAATTACACAGTAGAAAAAGGTGACTGAATCCTAGAATCTGCTTCTGTATTCAATCCTATGAATGTATGTTTTGTTTTTAAATGTTTATATGACACACTCTTTCACAGATTTATAGTCAGGGAACACAAATAGTTGTCATTCAGATTACAGAATACATTTCAGTGGTAGAGTACCATACTCAATTTCATCACACTGCAGTGTGTTGAGGGTAGTTTTAATGAGGAATCTAAGACCACCAAGTCCTTTTTTTTTTTCCATCTTGTTTTGTTACAATGTATCCATTTAACTCTAAGTGATATTTTACCTTTGAGGATTGTGTGGCATCCTCTGCTGGTCTCTAGACTTCATCACTGATTTCAGCCAATGTTTCAGATTTTGCAATCTTTCTTTACACAAAGTCATGCTACAGTACAGATTTTGAGAGAATGTGACCCTGCTTTTGACCAATGGGAAGAGGAAATAAAATCTTGATAATGAAATGGAGTTATTTTGCCAGTAAAATAAAACCTTCCAAAATTATTAGGGTGCCCAAGAGAGTCAAATCCGTCATTTGAGAACCCTGGGTTAAAAGGACATGTGTTAAAATTTTGTGTCAGTGCCATGACTGGTGAACATTCCAGTGTTTACATGTGAAAAATAGAATTGGTGTTAAGGACAAAGAAACTGGAATTGCCTACCCTGGGTCCCTTGCCATGAAATATTTTCAGAATAAATTAAAGCAGAGCCAAGAAGCATTATTTTAACTGTCTTTTCTGTTGGACTGATATAAAGATGATAACCCCAGTGTTAAATGAGTGAAATGGAGAGTTAAAGAGTCTAGTACTTCTTTGCTACTATATTTATTTAGCTCTTAATGCCTGTAATACAATATGGCACTGGAATAATCTCCAACTGGAACAAAGGGTGAGCATGCAAGAGATGATGTAATCACTACTAGACAACCATAGATGGACTGATGACCAAGACCAAGGTTACCCGGAAAACAGAGCAAAGTTACATTTTGTCACCAGGGTGAGCTGGGATCATAGCAAAGGCAGATGCGGAGTGTGTTGCTCATAGGTGACTGACTGAGTCAGAGCCTGATTATGGCAAAGACAAGCACTCGGTTACATTTGTATGTCAATAGTTTCTCATAATATTCCTATCAAGGTATACAATCACTCCTGCATTGTTACAAATAATCCCATTCACAGGTATTGATTTTCGATTATTGCTTTGTGTTACTCTCAAGAAGCGTCATACAACTAGTCACCAAAATAATTGGATATCAACTCTACATCCAACTTTGTCGAGATGAAGCTAGTATGTATGCTGAACGTGGCAACTGGCAGCCGTAAAACGAGTTAAAGATGTAGGGAAATGCTAGGAGATTTATTTCTCCCTAATCACTCTTTTACATCCAGAAGTTAACAAATTGCCATTGTCATCTGGGTCTCCTGTAGAGAAGGAAGAAATTTTATTTAATCATTTCTCCTTCTGTTCTTCTGTTTGGAGAAATCTGGTGACTAAAGATGATAAATCACCCAACCAAACTTCCAAAGAAGTAGGAAGCAATATTTCTTCTACAGCCAAGACCCGGCCTCCTGTGGGTAGGAAAAAGTATTTAAATTTAACACAACCCATTCTTTCAGCTTCCAAATGTACTTGCAAAAGGTGCCTGGGTTCTTGAAATAAAAGACTCCCAGTGGTATCTGGGATTTCCCAGCTGTGCTTCCAATTTGGTACCAAGCAAGGATGACCCAAAAGTGCTCCCTACCTTGATAGCACAATAAGGATGAGCCAGTAGTACAACCTTCTTGGTACCTGCAGGAATAGACCACTGAGGCCCCACAGCTTGCTACCCAGCAAGAATAGCTCAGCAGAGCTTTTTGCCTTGACCCCACAGCAAAGTTGAGGCAGAGGTACTCCCCTACCTCTCGTTTACTGAATAATTGGAAATATCTGTTATTCACACATGTCTGCAAAATCCCTGTGGAAGCACTTAAGACCTGATGGCCTGAATGCTTCGTAGGGAAATCCTGGAGATCCAGTCAACTACCCATCACTTCTCAGGCACAGTATCACAAAGTACATTCTGGGACCCTTACTGTTCAAGGTGCTTTGTGACAACAAAAGAATCCATGGATCCGGGCGTGGTGGCGCACGCCTTTAATCCC
>NC_034598.1:38021741-38033553 GCF_900095145.1 Mus pahari
GTCTACAAAGTGAGTTCCAGGACAGCCAGGGCTATACAGAGAAACCCTGTCTCGAAAAACCAAAAAAAAAAAAAAAAAAAAAAAAAAAAAAGAATCCATGGACAGATGAGTGGAAGATAGAAAGTCCTATGTACTTAAGAGGTACAATGAAAAATAGCCCATTGAAACAGACCCAGAATACCAAATAATAAAGCCACGTTATAAGTTATTTATACTTCTAAAACTTTTAAAAAATCATTTAAGTTTCCAGTAGTTAGTCACTGTTCTCTTGAAGAAAACAGAATAGTAGAAAAAGTGAACCACTTTCATGTCCAGATTTTTATTTTCTTTTTGAGACAGAGTCTCACTATGCAGACTAGCTTGGCCTTGAACTCACCAGTGATCCATTTCCCTACCAAGTGCTGGGATCAAAGGCATGTACCACCAACCATGCCCAGCTCAAACCTTTTTTTTTTTTTTTTTTTTAACTGAATCTTCTTGGAACCTTATTACTACTTTACAGAACCGTATTTCACACCTTATGAGATATTTCCCCTTCAGAAAGGCTTTCGGGAGTGTTAATGGTGTGCCACCCACGTGCAAACATTCTGTGAGCTCTGTCCAAGCCTCCTTCAGGATGGCTGCGATTCAGAAACTCTAGACTGTCAGCAAGGGGCAGGTCCACTGTCATTTATTTAGCACACATTTCTGTCTTTGAAGCAATGTTGGACACTCAGTCCTTTCAAGGTGATACCAACCTTGTCCTGAATTATTTTCTGAAGATGTATGTAGCCCACTGAACTAAGTGAAGCCAAGCTTTGGATCTGTGCCTGGAAAAAGCAGTGTCTTTATGGGAAGGCACAACGATTTACATAATAAAAGAGTTCATGTCTGCCCTGTGAAGATACTCATGAGTGCTTTGTGAAGTCAATTACGTCTGTCTCTCTATCTACTGTAAAAATAGTGTTCAGAACATATAGCTAAAACATGAAACTATACTGTGTAGATAACATTTGAATTTTTAAGTAGAAATAGACTATCTGAAGACAGTTTCCCTGTACCAAATTCATCTCTTCACAGAACATTTTGTAAGAGGAGGAGAATGTGATGTACACTCATATTTGACATTGTCTGTGATTTCTGTGCCTGGTGTGTGTGTGTGTGTGTGTGTGTGTGTGTGTGTGTGTGTGTAGATTGATTCTCTGCATGGCCTTGTGCACACATAAGACATTCTATATACTGGCATAGATTTATGTAAAATTGAAGAAATAACCTGAGGGTGAGTTGCTGGAAGGATGCATCATATTTCAATCTTCACCCCTGTTCAAGAAGGCCTTTCAAATATATTTTATGTTGGAATAGAATAGCATCCCCTTTTCTCTCCCCTTTCTTCCCTCCTTTGAACCCCTCCCATGTCCCCTGTTCCGCTCTTAAGCTGAAACTTTCTTATTCTTTATCATTGTTATATACATGTAAATGCGTATGTATGTATGTATGTATGCATACAAATAGATATAGATAAAACCTGCCGACTTAGTGTGTGTGTGTGTGTGTGTGTGTGTGTGTGTGTGTGTGTATGTGCTATAGCTTCATAGCTGACCACTCCACATTGGACAACCAATAAAGAGGCTCATTCCTTGGAGAAGCAAATTCTCCTACCAGTTATTAGTTGCCTGTAGTTTGTCTACGGCTGGGACCCTGCATAAATCTCCCTCTCACGTTACCATTCTATTGGTATTGCTATTACAGCAGACTTATTTATGCAGTCATCCTAAGGAGAGGCTGTCTCACAGCAACAATTTGTTGACCTCTGCATTGAGTCCAATCATGGTTCTCTGGGATGGTCTCCCTATGTGGTAAAGAAAAGCTTCCTTGACGAGGGGTGGTAGCTACACTTATCCAGGAAAGGTGGCCTGCACTCAGAGAGCACTCATATGCTGCAGGTGGGGAAGTAGCTAAAACGGTTTCTAGTCAACATGGAGTAAGAGTTAAATGGGGCCATATGCTATTATTGATTTCTAAAGTAAAGATAGACATTCTTGTAAGTGGATAATCTGACACCAGTTTTGCTTATGAAATGCCAACAGGGGAAGGTCTGAACAGAAGGGAATAGGGTTTTCCATTATCGGTGTAGACTTTTCTTTGTAACCTTCGAAGATTTTTTTTCTTTAAAGAATAAATAAATGCTAATATTGAGGTTCCTAAGACTTTAACTCCAGGCTTCCAGAGAGAAGTGGGACCTTTATCATCATCCATGGAAGCTTGTGTGAAGTTTCAGTTTAAAAATAATTTTAAAGAAATTATTCCACAGGAAGGGAAGGAGAAATTAACTACTGGCTTTAAGTCATTACGTTCCCCTAAAAACCTATATTTTCTCACTTTATAAACAAAGAGAACATTCATCTATTTACCTAAATATTAACTATAAACACTCCTGACAAAGCTCCTATGTGGAGGAAGGAGCTGGAGTTGAGTTTGGGCTTAAGGTTTATGAGTGGCATCCTAGGCTACCATGTGTGGTCTCATTGATTCAGGAATATATTTTTCCCCTCCAGGTTTTCTAATCCATAGTACAGTCATGGCAACAATATATAAGCACAATATATGGCTGCACTTTACAGAAAAGAGTCAATACAATAAAACATGCTAAAATGTGATAGATAACACACATGTATTTAAGTATAAATAGCATATATCTATACAAACAATACACTGAAATATACGCATGTGTTTCAAAACTCCATTTCTTAGAGCTATAAAATGCCTTTCAGTAGAAAATTTTCATACCCATCTAGCAGACCAGAGTAGGGCAAACTTTTCATACCCGAGGAGCACACCATAGTAGGGCAATGCAGATGGTTTCATGCTGTATGATAAGTGTTATGGGAGACAATGGATGCTTGTGGAAGACCCTCCATTCCACAGTCTGAGACTCGGGTTCTAATCCAGCCTTCACCGTACAGCTGTGCAGCCACCTGCGCACTTCCTCGCTTCTCTAGGTAGCTATTTTTTCTCATGTGCACAATGACCAGATTGTCTCTACGATTATCCTCGCTGGGAGTTCTAATAACTCTATGATTTGTGATGCAGAAGCCGTTTTTCTCCAGACTCATAAATAACTCTTTGTTGTTATGTTCTGGCTTACTGACTTAGCACCCAATTTTCTGCAAGATTAAAATTAAATGTAGATTGCTAGCAAAGTCCTTATCAAATTGAATGCGGAGAAGTCTGAGACTCCATGTAGGAATGAAAGGCATTACATGCCATACTGTGTTAATCCTGAAATGATTCTGTAAGGCCAAACATCTGTATGAATGACTCCCAATTGCTGTAATTACTTTGATGGGGAATCTTATAAATTGTGTGTGCATGTGGATTCTCTCTCAATTGTACATCAGAGTAAATGTAGGCCGGGGAATATTATTAGCAATTATAACTGTGAGCTGTTCTTCAGCTATGCCCCAGCTATTGCTTCATAGAAGGAGGCTGTGGCTCCTACAGCTGTGTTCCGTTCTGGATTTGTGTGACTCTCGGGTTTGTTTCGGTTGTCAGCTCGCTGTCTGACAGACATCTGTGACCCCTGCTTTCTGTTTTCAAGATAACATGTGCTCTTGCTTGACCCCTCTGTTCTCCTCTGAGTGATATTCCAACCTGACATTTTACATACCATCTGCTGGATTTTGAGAAGATGGTAGAGTGATTTTGGATCACTTGAAGATGAATTAAGCCAGGCACCTGCATCCTTTATGATAGTTTTAAAAAATTGTTTAACCATATCCTACTGTTCTGTTATTGTTCTTTTAGACAATATCTGACACATAGCCTAGGCTTGCCTTCACCTTGAGATTTTCCTACCTCAGTTTCTCAAAGCTTGGAATTTTATGTGGATAACCCGAGAAATGAATTCCAAATTCTTAAATCCTAATTTTCTCATTTTTTTCTGTCATGTGTGTACTTCATGGTTTACTGTAATAACATAATAGTAAATCACCGATATTTTGGATTGTACATATTAAACATTCTGTTATGAACATAGATTTTTTTTTCTCTTATGGTGCTTGACTTTGTGTTTTCATATAAGATGATTTGATGTGTAGTTTTGTTTGCTAGGGTTTTAAAAGCTTTTCTTTCCTAGATGGACTTTACAATATACTTGATCTGCCTTCTTGTGTTATCATGCAGTGTGTGGTAAAGATATAATGTCATATAAATAAAAGATCTTTAAAAATAAAAATGGAGTTTGGATGTTAAATAATAAGTTATCATTCTCTCAATTTTAGAAATGATAATACTTTAGTTATCTTCATTTCAACTTTTTCTTTTTGCTGACATATATGTACTTTTAATAATAGATTAGTGTTTTGATTCATTTTTTATTGGATAGTTTTTATTTACAAGTGTTATCCCCTTTCCCAGTCACCCCCTGAAACCCCTATCATGTCCTTCCTCCCCCTGCTTCCATGAGGATGTTCTAACACCCACCCACCCACTCCCGCCTCCCCATCCTCAGTTCCCCTACATTGAGGCATCTATCAAGCCTTCATAGGACCAATCATTTCAACATTTTAAGTTTGTAGTTGGTTACAGAGAAATGTGAAGGAAAAATAATTCAAGCTTATATACACAATACCTCCCATCTTCTGTCTGCTCACTGCAACTGTAATTGAGTCCCTCATGCATTTTGAATCAAACACCTATGGCATCATTTCTCTTTGGAATATCCATCAGAACTGTGTTTCCTCTGTGTTCCACTGGCTTCTGTCAATGCCACTAGTGTTTCTTGACCTAATAAACTGGGAATCTGTAGTTTCAGCTGACAGCATCACAGAGCCCTTGGGCTGCTTCTTAATATGGAAGAGACAACTATTTAGAGAACACTAAAAGTAAAAGATAAGTTATTGTTCTGTATGACCTTCCTTGAACCATAAAGAATTGAAGTCTGTCTACGATGTACATCTGTATAAATACTATTTTTTTCCAAAATCAGTGTAGTTTATATACTGGCCATAGTATGTAAATATATACCCAATTTCAATTATGTCCTGGCCCACTCAGTAATAAATAAATATTTTTAAGCATTTTTGTAGCAACAAAATCATAACAATGTGCTACAGTGGTCTTCTTAACTGAGCAGGTTATAGTAGTTTTGTTTGATTACTGATAATATTCTAAGTTGGGAGCTGCAGAGGTATTTTCTCGTCTGTGTTCATTATATTTCTCTTCATAGTGCTTAGAAATTAAACCAGTCTGCCTGCATACATACCAGCAGATGAATGGATTAAGTGGGATATGTATAGATATAGATGTAGATATATTTGTATATAGCTATATATCAATATATATAAATATGTAACATATATATATATAATATATATGCACACATATTTATCATTAGAGATTAGTACTCATGAAATTTTTAGGGAAATGGAACTGGAGATTATTATACTAGGTGAAGTAGGTTAGACTCAACATATAATATATGCATTTCAATAAGCGTGTATGTTGAAAGGCATTATAGCAGTGCAGGAATCACCCGTAAAAGAGAGGGCAATGGATAAAAGAGGAGACTGTGTCATCTGTGATATGAGTGTAGGAATTGGGACTTTGAAAGATTTAAGAAAGGGAATAGCAGGAGGATCATAGGGGATCTGTGGAGGGCAGTGCAGAGAGGGACATGAAGGATCTGCATAGACACATGGAATGCCATAGCTAAGCCACTTTTGCATTCTAACTTAAGAATTTATAAAATTCTGCAACTTAAAAGGTAAGATGACATACTTCAGATTTACATATTGGGTCTGTGACTTAGTCACAGAGTGGTTTTATTTTTAAATATTTCTAAGAATTGAGTTTTGGATGTCTTCAAGTTGTCATAATTAAGACTCCTAATGCATACGTACACAATATTAGGTGAAGGCATTTTCTTCAGTACATACAATCATAATTTTAACCCTCTGTTGTCAATTTCATGTGAACAAGTAGAAAAATGTTAAAACATTATATGTGTTTTATATATTACACATGTAATATATATGCATATATATGCTTTATATATTACACATATAATATATGTATATTATATATGTATATATGTATATATGTATATATGTATATATGTATATATGTATATATGTATATATGTATATATGTATATATGTATATATATGTATATAGGCTTCAAAGGACACTTACCAATTTATCATAATTTCTACCAATTTTACCAATTTATCTTCGTAAGATCAATGGCCTTTCCCCGCATTGATGGCCAACTAGGCAGTCCTGTGCTACATGTGCAGCTAGAGACACAAGCTCTGGAGATACTGGTTAGTTCATATTTCTGTTCTTCCTACAGGGTTGCAGACCCCTTCAGCTCCTTGGGTACTTTCTCTAGCTCCTTCATTGGGGGCCCTGTGTTCCATCTAATAGATGACTGTGAGCATCCACTTCTGTATTTGCCAGGCACTGGCATAGCCTCACAAGAGATAGTTATATCGGGGTCCTGTCAGCAAAACTTGTTCGCATATGCAATAGTGTCTGGGTTTGGTGGTTGTTTATGTGATGGATCTCCCGGTGGGACAGTCTCTGGATGGTCCTTCCTTCTGTCTCAGCTCCAAACTTTGTCTCTGTAACTCCTTCCATGGGTATTTTGTTCCCCATTCTAAGAAGGAACGAAGTATCCACAATTTGGTCTTCCTTCTTCTTGAATTCCATGTGTTTTGCAAATTGTATCTTGGGCATTCTAAGTTTCTGAGCTAATATCCACTTATCAGTGAGTACATAACATGACAAATATCACATATTTTTAAGATATTTGTCCTTAGGATTTACATGTTTTAATATATTAAGTAGATGTTTTAAACCTTCATATATACTTAGTTTATAAACTATGATAACTGTAGTATTTTATCCTAAATGAATCTTTCAAGTAAATAAACAAGTACACTTTTACTGAATCCATATGTACCATAATCCAGTTCAGTTTTATTTGCAAAATGTCAGATGATATTCAATAGTGGATCTATGTAAAATCTTCATAACCCAACTTCACTTGTCACCTCAGGGGGACAGGAAAAGGTTAGACTTATGATAATCTGATTTATTTTTTCTTTTAACAAGTGCTGAAGAAATCAAGTCACTTGAACTTTTGTGCATATTTTATCTCAGGTTTGGACTAGAACGAACGGAAATACATTTCACATCGGGGGCAAACTGAATCTTTTTTGCTGACAAAGGTCGAAGTGCTGCTTCAGAAGCACAGTGCCCTGGGTACTCGATAGTCAGGATAGGGAGCTTAGTTAATAGCCCTTGCCGCTCAGGAAACTATGAACTGTTGGAAATCTTCCGTGAATCAACCAGACTAAGAAAGATCCTTACCTGTGTTCTTGACTTTAAAATGCAGTCATTCCTTCTCTCAAAGTCTTCTCAGAAACATTTTGATAGAAAACCCTATTTTAAATGTCCTCAGACATCTTGTATTTGAAGGCACTTCATGGAATCTTCAGAATCCATTCTTCAGAGGCGTTAACATTAATGAAGCTCTACTTAGTGGATGTAGGCTAAACCCAATAGGTTTATACTTACCAATAGATAAAAGAGAATTTAAATCAAAGACTCCAGAAATCATCAACTGATCTCCTACATTTTGAACTCGGCAGAATATTGAGTCACTCGGTACATTTCACAATCTCTCTATTCTTTGCAGGTTTGGCAAAGATGCACATGTGCACAAACCCGAGTCAGGTAGTGTTGGGGAAGGGAGCAACAATCACTTGAAGCTTGTTAAATAGAGTCTTCAAACTCGAAGTCTCTCTTTTAATCTAAAACATTTTGGGGCTTGCTTTCATAACCAATCTTGAGTGTATCTTGATTTGTTCTTTAAATTGAATGCCATCAGTTTTAGCTGTTAGAATATATAAGCATTCCTGTAGAAAGGTTTTCATAAAACAGGAAGCATCTAATTGGACAAAATTGTATGACCTATGATTTGTACAGAATAAACCACACGGCTATCCAATGTCTATGGAAGGCAAAACATTTTTGCACAAATAGACATTAATGGAACAATGTTTGTCTGGCCATCGTTTGTATTTTTTGTTTGGATTAATTTATTTAGGCATGGCATTTTATCAAGATCAACTTTCCTAGGAAAATTGGATAATAAAATAAACTGAAAAAAAAAGTCTGTAGTCAACTAATCCTGGTGAACTATATATATTGAAATATGTATCCATAGATATTTCAATTTCTTAAAGATTTATAAAATGGAAATAAAATGGCATGAAACAGTCAGTTGTAATTCTCCTAGAAAGTGCTGAATTTCATTCACTTGGCGTTTCAAACCTTATTTATCCACAAACTTTGTCATAAATAATTCTAACATAAAGTAATATATTTAGATTCTTGATCTTGTATATTTAGGTTGTTTGTTGTGTTTTATTTATGTTTTGAATTTTTTACAACATATATCAATTATATTCTTCCCCATACCAACTATGTACCAATCTTCTCACCCAACGAACTTCATATTCTTCTCCTGCTTAAAATAACAAGACACAATGGGGACTGGAGAGAGTGCTCAGTGGTTAAGAGCACTGACTGTTCTTCCAGAGGTCCTGAGTTCAATTCCCAGCAAACACAGGGTGGCTCACAACCATCTGTAATGGGATCTGATGCCCTCATCTGGTGTGTTTGAAGGCAGCCACAGTATATTCACGAATAACAAAACAAACAAACAAAAATCCAAGGAAAAAAAACACAAACATATACACAAAATCATAGAGGGTAGTTCTTTTCTGATATACCCAATGTTGGATCATTAAATGCAATTGAAGTTTTCTTTCTCCTAGCGTCTGTCAATTGCAAAATGCTTCTGGGTTTGGGATAAAACCCTATGTCTACTTTCCTCTCTCAGCACTAGGAACCCATCTGGTTTGAACCTGTGTATGCTGCCCCAGTCTCTTTCAGTTGTATCTGCATCATATCTATTGAATATGGAAAATACTGGTTCCTTAATGTTACCCATTCCCTCTGGCTCTTGAAATCGTCGTTCCTCCTGCTCTTCATAGCTCGCTGAACCCTGGAGCAGAGGCTTTTTTGTTTGTTTTTGTTTTGTTTCAAGTGACTTCTTCTTATTATTATTTATCATGCATTTTATTCAAGAATGTTGTTGCACACATCAGTAATTGAGTAATTTCATTATTAAGGCTGAGTCATAATACATCTTCCCATTTTAATGCAACCAGAAATTTATGGACACAGGGACTATTATACCCACTGTTGCTTGTAAATAGTGTTGCTAGGCATAGTCATGGAGACGGAGGTGCATGTTTGTGTCCTTTTGGGGTCAATATGTAGAGAAGAACTTGTTAGATCACATTTAAACATCAGGGAAATGAAAAGGAATTAAAAATCTATCTGAAACTCTTTGGATTCCCTCCATGTTCCATAGGACATGTGTTCTACTAGACAGGACTGGTTTTCTAAGCCACATCTGCTTAAATTCCAATGCTACTACCGAAAAAGCTATTGTAAGAATCAGGTTTGGCTCAGAAGGCAAGAATTCTCATTGGTTTTGCTGAAATTTCGTATGATTTTTCAGAAGACAATTATTAGGGCGGTGTGTTTCTTTAGGAACTTTCCAATGATCCTAAGTGATTTAAAACATTACTTACAGAAGCCTAATTGCTGGAAATGTGATCAGTTCTTTCTGGACACCCCACCAACAAAAATGTATATTTTTGAGGCTTTGAATGTCTTTGAATTCATCTCCCTCATTCTAGCTTATGGAGATTCTATGATGATGAGATTTGAAATGAACAGATCTCAGCTGTCAAATATTTTCAAATATTCTTTTTCTGTCTCCTACTGACTCTCCTCCGTGGATGATGCTACACCATCTAACTGATTTTCTGATGGATGTTTGTCTTTCTTCCACTGTCTGTTGCTGTGATAACAAACACCCGGAGAAAAAGAACTGATGGGAGAAATGGTCCATTGTCATGGACATCACTTAGGAACTTGAAGCATCGACTCTCATCCAAGATCAAGAATAGACAGATGAATGCACATACCCTTTTCTCTGTGTACTTTCATTCCTCTCATATAGTCCAGGACCCTAACTCAGTGGATTGGGTCTTCCAACATCACTTAACATAATCCAGAACATTCTAGACAGACAGACCTTCGGGCTAACCCTCTATAGACAATCCTTCATTCTACAGGACATTCTACATTATATAAAGTTGAAAATTAAAGCTGACCATGATGATAAATTTTAATATCTGTATTAGTCAGGGATCTCTAGAGTCATAGAACTTATGGAATGTCTTTATATATTAAAGGAATTGATTGGAATGATTTACAGTCTGTAGTCCAACTAACCTAACAATGAACAGCTATGAGTAGGAAGTCCAAGAATCTAGTAATTGCTCAGTCCCGTGAGGCTAGTTGTTTCACCTGGCCTTCTGTGTAAACCGAAATCCTAAGAAGTCGATTGCAACAGAAATGCTGGCAAGTAAGTGCAAGCAGGTAAAAAAGAGTGAATCTTCATTCTTCCAATGTCCTTATGTAGACCTCCAGCAGAAGGTGTGGCCCAGAATAAAGGTATGTACCATCATGCCAGCATCTGGAACTTGCTTTGTTCCAGGCTGGCCTTGAACTCAGAGATCTGCTGGCCTTGAACTCAGAGATCTGCTTACCTCAGTCTCCTAGGATTAAAGGTGCGTACTACCTTACCTGGTCCTAAGCTTTTCCTGGCCACTATACCTCAACATCTCCATGTCCAGGTCAGAAGCCTGCATCTTCCAGCCCCAAGACCTGGATCACAGGTGTGTCTTCCATTTCTGGATTGTAGTTCGTTCATTCCAGATGTAGTCAAGTTGACAAGCAGGAATAGCCATCACCACATTCGTAGGGAGTGCCCCAAGAAGCTCTCATTCTAATGACAAGTATTTCATAACCAATCCCTCCCTTTCTGCTATTGTCAATGGTGCTGACAACACAAGAAGCTGTTTCTGCTTCTGACAATGGTGATGCTTCCCAGCAGGTTATGGGAACTGGTAGTGACTACAGCACTCCGTTCAATGAATAATTTCTTTCTTTTAAATCTGGTCTCTCTGCACCTCAATAGCTCCATGTGCACACTCAGCTACAGACCAGCAGGGGGCAGGGGGCAGGGGGCAGGGGGCAGGGGGCAGGGGGCAGGGGGCAGGGGGCAGGGGGCAGGTAGCTAAGTTCTCTCTGCAACTAGTTTTCCTTGTGGATCCTATCTCTTCAGTTCCTTGTCTTCCAAATTAGTGGAACCTTAGTGTCCCTGAGTCCTCTGGTCCCTGTCCCCATGAAGTGATGAAACCTCCCGTTCCTTCCTGTTCTCCTTTTTGTTGGATTTGTATTGTAAATTGCTTCATGACAAAATGTCATGGAAATGGAGAGTGCAGGTTACTTACTTTATTTTTATTTTCACATAGTTTAGCTACTGCTGCCTGGCATCCAATACTGTATGTAGATCAGTGGAAAGATTTTTCTTTTCCTCTTACAGCACTTATTCTCCTGGTTCTTTGTTTCTGAATCATACTTCATCACAGTCAAAAGGCATGTCTAAAAACATGCTTTAGGCAGAAAAACAGCTTTTCAAATGGTTAACACAGGTCTGTTTAGGTTTAATTGGAAGCTCCCCTCCCTTTGACCTTTCTGCTGATGTGTTTTCTATTTGGGAGCCATTCATTGGGCAGCTTTTATAAGAAAGGCTTTGTACTGTTTTACTTTTCTCATATGTGGGTAGGCAGGGGTGTGTGTGTGTGTGTGTGTGTGTGTGTGTGTGTGTGTGTGTGTGTGT
>NC_034598.1:38033593-38058604 GCF_900095145.1 Mus pahari
TCATGCTCCTGCCTCAGCTCAGATTTCTTTTCTTTTCTTTTCTTTTCTTTTCTTTTCTTTTCTTTTCTTTTCTTTTCTTTTCTTTTCTTTTCTTTTCTCTTCTCTTCTCTTCTCTTCTCTTCTCTTCTCTTCTCTTCTCTTCTCTTCTCTTCTCTTCCTTTCCTTTCCTTTCCTTTCCTTTCTTTTCTTCTTTCTTTCTTTCTTTCTTTCTTTCTTTCTTTCTTTCTTTCTTTCTTTCTTTCTTTCTTTCTTTCTTTCTTTTTCTTTTTCGAGGCAAGGGTTTCTCTGTGTAGCCCTGGCTGTCCTGGAACTCAGAAATCCACCTGCCTCTGCCTCCCAAGTGCTAGGATTAAAGGTGTGTGCCACCACTGCCTAGCTTCGACTCAGCTTTCTATGCTTGTCCTAGAATCAAAGCTCAGCTCCTACTGTTCCTGCAGCAAATGCTCTTACCTAGTGAGCCATCTTCCCAGGTCACACGACTTCAAATATTGCCTTTAGGGCAGATTATGTCACACAGAGGTAGGTTGCTTGTGTAGATGAAGCAAGGCAATGGGAGTCATCCTTCAGACTGTCAAAGAAGAAACACAGCAAAACAGTGTGAGTTGTGCTACCCAAGTCTCGGCAACATTTAAACCTCGTTAGAAAGTGCAGGGGGAACCATGCTTGACCTTGTTCTGTCATTATTCAAGCACTGGGGGTTTTGGAAGCAGGATACCAGCATGTAAAGATGCCTGGGAGCCTGCTGGACCTTGGGAGGAGCCTTATAAGAGGGATACTTTTCTGATTGTAAGCATTTTATATTCAACTTGGAAAAAAAAAACCAATCTGAATTTAGAGCTTGTGAACAACATCTGCTTTGCTGTGGAGTCTGATATCTGGCTTTTTTCAAAAAGGCAGTGTCCCCACTGGAGTGTGAGTGTCTTCCTATGTTAAGTCCCCTGTTTGCAACATAAAACACGGCTCATGTTGTTCAGTTTCTCAGATTCAATATGGATAAGCCCTTGAGACATAGTTGCTTTCTGACTTTTCCAGGGTGGGTTGAAGGGGATACATAGTTACCAAGGGGCTGCATTTAGATTCCTTATAACATTATAACAAAATTATTTTGCAGTTGTAAGATAGATGTTCAATTTGAAGCAGGTGCAGGGATTTCAGATTTTTTCCCATTTGTTCTAATGAAAAATTAACACCATATATCAAAAAACATTACTTAAGTATGTGTTTGTATGTGTATGTGTTTATGTGTTCTTTTCTCTTTGGGTCATTATTTTGAACATAGATGCAGAAGGTGGAAGCATAATGAGAGGTTACCATGGTTAATTTTGTAAGTGAATGAAACTCTCAGGTTTCTGTGTAGATCCATACATTCACACATGTAAATCTGTATTTTTAGAGAAGAACGATTTTCTTTTCCTCCTATTCCAGAAATTGTCTCTTCATGAAAGCTTTGGACATTTGGTGTATTGAATGTTCTTGTTTCTCTAAGGATGGCCCAGGATGTTGAATACTTAGCTCTGGAAATGGATGCCTATGTTTAATTGAAAGTGTATATAGAAATATGTATGCCGAGTAGCAGCAGCGCCGGTCCCCTGTACAGGGGAGCTCCTTGTAGCCCATTGTCTTGGCCATCACCTGCTCTCCCCACAGCATCAGGACGAGTCCTGTGGATGCCCGTCCTCGGAGATCTTTCTCATCTCGCTTGGCTGTGGGAAATCGGGCTGAAGTGACTGAGTCCGCGATGGAGAAAACTTTAGATTTGGAGAGGAAAAAAAAAAAAGAGAAAAGGAACAGTTCAGTAAGCTCTTTATTGTTGGCTTAAGCTTTGAAACCACAGAAGAAAGTTTGAGAAACTACGCTGAGCAATGGGGAAAGCCGTGTGGCTATGCGCGATCCTGCAAGCAAAAGATCAAGAGGATTTGGCTTTGTAACGTTCTCATCCATGGCCGAGGTTCAAGCTGCCATGGCGGCAAGGCCTCATTCCATTGAAGGCAGGTAATAGTTGAGCCAAAACGTGCTGTAGCAAGAGAGGAGTCTGGAAAACCAGGAGCCCATGTGACTGCGAAGAAGCTGTTTGTTGGTGGAATTAAGGAAGATACTGAGGAACAGCACCTTAGAGATTACTTTGAAGAGTGTGGAAAAATTGATACTGTTGAAATCATTGCCGATAGGCAGTCTGGAAAGAAAAGAGACTTTGGCTTTGTTACTTTTGATGCCCATGATCCTGTGGATAAAATTATCTTGCAAAAATATCACACCATAAATGGTCACCATGCAGAAGTCAGAAAGGCATTGTCTAGACAAGAAATGCAGGAAGTCCAAAGTTCTAGGAGTGGAAGAGGAAGAAACTTTGGTTTGGGGGATTCTCGTGGTGGCAGTGGCAATTTTGGACCAGGCCAGGAAGCAACTTTAGGGGGGGATCTGATGGATACGGAAGTGGACATGGATTTGGGGATGGCTATAATGGGTATGGAGGAGGACTTGGAGGTGGCAGTTTTGGAGGTATCCCTGGTTATGAAGGAGGAAGAGGAGGATGTGGTGGAGGACCTGGATATGGCAACCAGGGTGGGGGCTAAGGAGGTGCTTATGACAACTATGGAGGAGGAAATTATGAAAGTGGAAGTTACAATGATTTTGGAAATTATAACCAGCAACCTTCTAACTATGGTCCACTGAAGAGTGGAAACTTTGGTGGTAGCAGGAAAATGAGAGGACCATATGGTGGAGGGAATTGTGGTCCTGGAGGAAATGAAGAAAGCAGGGGTATAGTAGAAGGAGCAGATATTAAGCTTCTTCCTACTTACCATGGGCTTCACTGTATAAATAGGAGAGGATGAGAGCCCAGAGGTACCAGGACAGCTTCAGGTTATTGAAATAGCAATGTTAAGGAAACTCTTATCTCAGTCATGCATAAATATGCAGTGATGTGGCAGAGGACACCAGAGCAGACGCAGAGAGCCAGTTTGTGAATGAATTGGATTATTTAATAATATTATCTTACAGTGAAGGAAGGATTGTAAAAAAAAAAAAAAGCCTTTGAGACAGTTTCTTAGCTTTTAAATTGTTGTTTCTTTCTAGCGGTCTTTGTAAGAGTGTAGAAGTTCCTTCTTTGATAATGTTAAATTTATCAATTTTAGGTGACATGTGAAACCTTTTTAAAGATTTTTCTCAAAAGTTTTGAAAAGCTATTAGCCAGGATCATGGTGTAATAAGACATAACACTTTTCCTTTAAAATTTAAGTGCATGTGGAGAGTTAAGAAGCTGTTGTACATTTATGATTTAATAAAATAATTCTAAAGGAAAAAAGAAATATCAGTGACATCTGGGCACTGTACACCTGGGACCCAAGGGATTGTGTAAGACAGAAGACTTGTAGTTTGAGTTCAGCTGAGTGTCAGGCCAGCTTTGGGTATATGATCACACCCTATCTAAAATTTAAATAAATAAATAAATAAAACAATTAAAATTTTGTGAAATAGAACAGAGCTTTGGCTCCAATAACAGAATTCAGTTCAACACCTGTGATGGTTTATATATGCTTGGCCCAGGGAGTCACACCTATTATTAGGAAGTGTGGCCTTGTTGAAGTAGGTGTGTCACTGTGGGCGTTATCACCCTTATCCTAGCTGCCTGGAAGCCAGTCTTCCACTAGCAGCCTTCAGATGAAGATGTTGAACTCTAGCTCCTCCTACATCAAGCCTGCCTGGATGTTGCCATGTTCCCATCTTGGTGATAATGGATTGAACCTCTGAACTTGTAAGCCAGCCCCAATTAAATGTTGTCCTTTGTAAAACTTGTCTTGGCCATGGTGTCTGTTCACTGCATTAAAACCCTAACTAAGGCAGGACCCTAAGAGCCTAAAATAGGACTACTGTTGTTATACCTTTTCTTTAGAATAACATATCACACATGGGCTAAGAGTGGAAACAGATTGACTGGTGTGGTTTTACAGTCAAGATGTGGCTAAAACTGATATAATCACCTTCTACTTCAGACAGAAGCCTAGAGGGGGAGATGGGGGAAATGTCTTATATGTCTACTTTTAAGAAGAAAAGCAAACATACATCCCAAAGAATCATCTGTTTGACATTTTACATAATTTAGACCATTTTCCAAAAATAAAAGCAAAAAGAAAAACCTTCCTTTTATCCAAAGAGAGAGAGAGAGAGAGAGAGAGAGAGAGAGAGAGAGAGAGAGAGGGAGGAGACAAGTGCTTCCTGTTAACCACTCCTCCCCTTGGTAAGTTCATGCAAATGGAAGTGCTTTCTGCCAGGGATGCTCAAAGGGCCTCCTCCAAGGACTTTCCAAGCAGAATTATTCATGGCGTCTCAGTGGGAAGGAGCTTTAGCACTGCCTATACTGTGTAAGAACACATATTTTAAATTGGACATAGTTTCTGAAATGTACAAAACTGGCATCACGGGATTCTATATTTCCTGCTTCTCAGTGACTTTTAAACAAGTTTGTGGCACATCGAGTCAGAGAGTCTGTCAGTGCCAGGGTGACTTAGTGGGCCTGCTATTTTTTTCTGCTGCATTTGTTGCTGTTAGAGAGAGTTCCCATAGCCACTATTCTGGTGTCAGTTTTTGGAGAATGTCAAAAAAGATTAATAAAACATTGATTTTTTTTTTTTTTTTAACCTTAAAAGTAAATCCATGAAGCCATCTGAGCAGGTGATTGTTTTCTTTTTAAAAGACAACATAGGCAATGGAAATCTAACTGTTCCCATTTGTCTTTCTTGTTTTATCTTTCTCCTCTCAGTTTCTCATTATATATTTCTGCTCATCACTTTGAATATCGATTTATGCTGACTTGAGTATGTGTCAAATGATGATTATATAACTAAGTAGAATTCAATTTGATTGAGCTATATTAGCACTAAGATCCCAGAATAACATTGCCATGTGTGAGATTCGAAGATTACAGATAGACCTTTCTGCTGTGTTTTTTTTTGTTTGTTGGTTTGTTTGTTTTTGTTTTTGTTTTTATCTTACTTTTGGAAAATGCTTTGTTTTGATATGTCTTGATGCGTATGAGTTTGTTGCTTCAGAATCCAAAATAGGCACTCGTATACTCTAGAGCTATAGATGGTCTGAGTGTTCTGTTCAGATGCCAAGAACTGAGCTCAGGTCCTCTTCAGGAACAGGGTACACTCTTAACCTTTGAGCTGGCCCCACAGCCCTAGCTTAACAGTTTTAAGCACTTGTTTAACATTAATTGGAAAGTGTGTGTTATCATCATGCGCTATCATGAACATTTAGAGTTTTTCTTTTTTTTTCTTTTTTCTTTTTTCTTTTTGTACTTCTGTGGATCCTCCTTTAATTTGGTAATGGTATTGCAGTTGCTGGAGCTTCACTTCATCTGAGTTATCTCAAAAGTGTATGGAACTAACTTTCTCTGTGACGTTTTTCATAATAGCCTTTACAACTTTCTAGAACCCAATGCAACTGTGGTGCGTGTGAAATCAGATACTTAACTCAGAATAATAATATTATTATTAATGAGTAAATATTAAGAGGGATTTACATCCATCAAATTTAAGCCTTATATTGATTTGGAACTTCTAAATAAAAATTAAACATCTCTCCCTGGCCTCTACAACCACATCCAGTTGAGTACTATCCAAGGAAATATGTTATGGTGGCCATTGGCTATTGATGGTGGTCTTAGTTCTGTAGAGGTGCTTTCAAGCTCTTATGCCTAGCTAATTCCCGAAGGTCTCCCAGGCATCAGTCTCACATCCATGGACCAGTTGTGGAAAACAAAGACTGACCTGTAGAAATAACTTATGCTTAGCCAGCATAATCACTTTGTAAGAAGTGTGACTCTTTATTTTGGCCAGGTCTTCTTGAGTTGTATACATAAGGCTGGCCTAGCTCAATGTTGTATGGCCTAAGGTCAGGTGTCTTTGGAACTGTGTTTCTGATGCAGGGTGAGAGGTGATGTCTAGTTGATATAGGAAAAGAATATGTATATCATACATCCTAATATGCTCTCCTAGAGGATACAGTGAAGACCTGTAAATATCCAGATAACTAGTTGACACATATAAGATAACAGTCCCCACAGATCCCATATGAATTATTTAATGAATGAAATAGAGAAAACCACAATGACTTATAGGCTCACACTCTGTATAGACTTTTAAAATAATCTTTCACTGAGGGAATCTCTTATGTGTTGGAGAAAAAGCTCAGTCTATAATGTTAAAGTCCCATGGGTTTAAAACTTAGTTGTTATTTAAAACATCCATCATGTCTAGTCCCATGTTATAGCCAAGGGCTTGATGAAACTGTAACCCTTCTTTGGAATATACAGTTTGGGAAACTCAAGGCTAGTGGATTAACCACTGTCTGTGATGTTAACAGGGATGTTCGTGTTATTTTAAATTGAAGTGAAACAAATGTACACACATGCACACACACACAAGCACACACACATGCACACGCACGCACGCGCGTGCGCGCACACACACACACACACACACACACACACACACATTTACACCAGACAGTGAACACCAGGTTGTTGTTACTTGAAGATAATAGGGTCTAGGATCTATAAATCAGAAGTCCTGCCTTCTTGTGATTATGTTCTCTGGAGTCATGGTGAATCGGAGTTCATTTGTCCCAGCTATTGCTCATGGTGGGAGGGAAAGGAAAACGAGTGGGTTCTGAAGGCTTTTGGCCCTGGCATGTCTTTCAACGTATCAGTATAGAACCTGGATTTCCTTGTGCTTCTCACTGGCTCCTGCCTTAAGTATTTGTTGTTGATTTGGTAAAGACATAGGAAGATTTTTCAGATCATGCTTGAGGCCAGACCATTTACAGAAGTGTAGAAAACATGTCAGGTGCTATACCTAGAAAGGGATATTGGTCACCAGTGTGAACATTGAAGTCAGGGTGCCCTATTGACCTATGGAAGGAACCAGTTTGTCAGCCACCCAAATGTTTCCCTTGCTGTATCCTCGACACTGTGGTTGAATTTGGGGTGACATGGGGATGGATTTTGAGCTTGCAAGTTAAGTTTTAGAGAACAGGCAGCCTCATGTGTGACATGCACGGACATTAAAGCTAATCTGATCGCTGTATATTTTAATTTTTATTGGTAGTTCAGTCATATCCAATGCCTTCCTGTATGCATGGCATCCTTAGTGTCTTCTCTCTCTATACCCAGTAACTGACGTTTAATTCGCCCAGACCCTTCTCTGTGATTCAATACAAAAATGAGTCTGGAAGTCAGGGCAGGCTGCTTTGACTTCCGTGTCAGGGGAAGTCGACATCAGCAGAGAATATCATGTAATGACAGGACCGGGTTGGCTTTTAGTTCCTTTACTTGCTCTTTAACGAAAGAGGTGAAACTACTCTCAAAAATACTGGTCTTTACCCTCATGGTCATATGAGTGTCGGATATCACTCTTTCAAGGAAGTCCATCGTTCTCTCTGGATAAGGTTTCCAGTCTATTTACTAAGTAATGAGGTGAGACCTTCTCGCTCTTACTTTTAACTTGTTTTAGATCAACATTGCAAAGATAGTATAGAACGTTTGCATATACCTCACCAGCTTTTACCACTGTAAACGTCTTACATTATTGAAGTGTGCCTCACAACTAAAGGAAGCCCTGACATTAATATGCATTATTAAATTAGCCTCAGAATTTATTTGGCTGCACCAGCATATCTTTCCCCCATTGTAGGAACAGATCCAGGATACAAAACCCCATCCAGGTGTCACTCCTCCTGAGGACCCTTCCCACTGCAATCGTCTCCATTCCTTGTTTAAATGACCTTAGCGTTGAGAAGCTGCTGTACAATGCCCCATGTTTGTGCTTGGCTGATGTCTTCCTGACAATACAGGTGGGAGTTCGGAAAGTGGAAGAACTCACTAAAGAATCCTTTCCATCATTTCCTGTCAGAGTCCACAGGTAGGCACTCTCTCACACCTGGCAGCCTAGGTGATGCCTACGGAAGTCTTAATTAAGGTGAGGTTTCATAGATTTCCCCGAAGTAAAGGTCTTTTCTCTTCCTACCCAACTCTGTGGGAAGAAATGTCTAAACCTGCCTTCGGCTCAGGGGGCAGATGGAATGAGGCCTTTGAAGCTCCTGCCAGGGCAGTGGTTCTCACCTTTGCGGGGTTGAAGGACCCTTTCACAGGGGTTGACCAAGACCATTGGGAAACACCGAGGTTTACATCGCGATTCATCGCAGGCTATCGTTATGAAGTAGCAACAAATTAATTTTAGAGTTGGGGTCAGCACAACCCGGGGGACTGTATTAAAGGGTCACAGCACTTGGAAGGTTGGAAGCTCCTGAGCTAGGGCAGAGATGATGTTCTACATACATTGTTAAGATGTTTCTAGAGGAAAGATTTGGCTAATATTACCTTGCTGCCCCTCTGTACCTTTAATCTGAGGGAGGGGTGACAGAGGTAGCCAGGTGCCTGGCTAAGGTAGCTACATTACTCAGTCTGGGACATCAGCCTCGGGTAGACTGCCTGGGCTCTCTCTGTATCTTTCACTATGCTGCGCCAGGAATTGGGTTTCAGGTCCAAAGCCTAGGCTTAAGAAGGCAGAAATTGGAGACAGAGAGGCACATGGCTCCCATTCCTTCCCTCTTCTACCCATCCTTTCTACCAAGTCTGGGCATGCTAGTCTCTCACTTGGCTTCCTCTTATGTATATCTTGATCTATCCCTTCCAATGATGGGTTGTTACAGCAAGCAATATGCTTTTCTCCTAGACATGCATAGGAATACTTTGCGTGTCTCTCCTTTGATGTTATCTATTTGGCATCATATGGGGTCTTAGGTATTTGATTTCATTTTTCACTCTGTATGGTTTTATGCTGTAGTTTAATATTTCGTTTTTGAATTACTGAGTATGGGCAGTAGCCGGAGCTCACAGTTGTTTCTATTTCAGTACGTGAGGTATGCTTGGGTTATTTCAAGTTCAGGCCTGTATGAAAGTATTGCTTTGAGTCTCTAAATATGTCTTTCTGTGGATATGTGCTGTGAGTTCATTTGAGTAAAGAGCTCTTCATGCGGTGAATGCTGGTCATGTGGAAAATTGTATTTAATATTTTGAGGGACTGCTAAATGTAAAAGAACCTGTGCTATGTGGATTTCTGTGGAAAAATTTATGTGTTTCATTTGCTCCACATTCACTGATGCCTGGTGTATTGGGCTTCTCTAGAGAAATCAATGTTAGAGAATGGATATCTTCATCTATCTATCTATCTATCTATCTATCTATCTATCTATCTATCTATCTATCTATCTATCTATGGGAATGAACTTGCTAGCCAAAAGACAAGCAAGCAGGTAGAGGTGGGGTGGGGATGGGGCAGAGGAAGAGACAAACAGAGACAGAAGCAGAGACAGATAGAAACAGAGATAGAGAAAGAAAGATAGAACACTTCCTTCTTCCTGCCATTTTTATAGGCTACCAGGAGGAGATATAACCCAAATTAAAGATGGATCTTTCTACCTCAGAAGACCCAGATTAAAGATGAACCTTCCCACCTACAATGATTTAATTAAGAAACATAATCCCCTACAGGTGGATCCAGCCATTTGGGTTTTAGTTAATTCCAGATATAGTCAAGTTGCCAACCAAAAATAGCCATCACACCTGGTGATGACTTCAGAATGATACACACTCTGGTATTGAGCATGGTGCTGACTCCTTGTTTCAAGTACTCTTATTCCTGTATGTACTGTCTATGCATCTAACCACTTCTGTGATATATACTGGCAAATATCTTCCCACAGTTGCTTTGTGATGCTTTATGATGTCTGTGATATATACTGGCAAATATCTTCCCACAGTTGCTCTGTGATGCTTTGTGATGTTTGTGATATATACTGGCAAATATCTTCTCACAGTTGCTTTGTGATGCTTTGTAATGTTTCGATTTTCAGATGTCTTTAAATATTTACATATTAATCTCTTCTTAGAGAGTATTTTTCCTAGTCAGTGGTTGGCCCTTTTTTTGTTTTAAAACAATATATTCTAAAGAAAATTCATTCTTACTTGATGAAATTAAGTGTATCTTTTTATCTCCTACAAGCAATACTGTTTTGTGTTTGTTTTTCTGGGGACAAATATCTATCTGCCTTACCTAATGTCATAAAACCTTTTCTGTTTTCTACCACTTGTTCATTTTTAGTGCCTACATTTAATATGTGATCTATACCGAGTTTGTTTTTAATGCTCTACGAGTAAGGGTCATTCATTGTCCTGTTGGACCTGTAGGTTTCCTTTGGCAAAAAACAAAAACAAAACAAAACAAACAACAACAACAACAACAAAAACAACAACAACAAAACCAACCCCCCAAAACCCCACAAGCTTTGTATGGTTCTTTATTAGTTGCATCAGTTTCTATGTCTTTGTGTGATTAAGGCATTGTTGTAATTATATCAGTTCTATAAAAATATCCTGAATAAGGTGATGCCTGTGCTGTAAAATTTTAGACCATAAAATTTTTTAGGCTTTGCTAGTTTGTTTGCCATGATGTTTACACTTTAGAAATAAGCTTGTTGTTTTATTTGGAGAAGACATGCTGTGAATGTCTTCATTGGGAAAATGTTCCATATATACAGCTCTGTGTCAACATACTGTGTCATTACTAGATTTTACACTTGCACTGGGATTGGCAGTTTGGATGATTTCTTCTTCGCTGCATTTACTATATGTTGGGGAAATTCCAGACCACAGGAAAGTGGGAAGTCATCTTACCATATAGCCAGACATCATTTTCATTGTGACTTTTTGTTCTATACTAACTGCTTTGTTTGTATAATGTGTGGCATTCAAATCCTGGTATCCATACATAAACAGTGATGTGATATTTCCCCTCAATGTTCAAGCTACATGGCATCAGAGTTTCAATCTCCCTTAAGGAAGACAAGCTATCCTCATGGTCTCATTTGCTTTTGCCATTTCCCTGAAGTTGCTATTATACTTTTAGCACATGGCACCCAATTGGTTAGGGAGGATGCCCATGAAGTATGTTTCTTTGCATCCTCCTTCATTAAGACTTTACTTCATTCAGACATTTGCTCTTGTCTCTACCTATTCTGTATCAAAACAAGGCTCTGTGCTCATGAATGGGGCAGTAAATACAAGAGTTATAACCTTTGTCCAATGATGCTACATTAGAAGTTTGAAATATGAAATTTGGCCACAAGACCTCCTGAAGGGTTGGTGTTCTCTGTTCACATAGCCTAGATTATTCAAGTATAAACCAGTTGGGGTAACATACATTAATGATCCCAGTACTGGGGAGGAGGCAGCTGCAGGAGGATTACAGCAGTTTTAAAGTCAGTCTGGGCAACATAGGATGTACTAGACCAACCAGAGCAATATAATGGGAGTCTGTTTCATAAAAAACCCAAAACCCAAACAGAAACTAAAATGGCAGAGAGGGAGAAAGAAAAGAAGATTCAGATAATGAATGTGGGAATAAACATATATTTTCTAACTCGCATTTGCCCCGAGAGACTATAATATCATGCTGGAATATAAGGTTCATCCTGGACAGACTTAATTGCTAAAAAAAAAAAAAAAAAAAAGAAAAAAAAAAGTTTGATTTTAAGGGCCAACACCAACGTGAAAGTCAAGATTATACAACAAATCTGATTTTTTTTCCTCCTGTAAACTATAAAAGCAAAGCCTACAAAACAGTTCAATGAGGTAGGAAGTGAGATGTTAAAAAACCAATCTAAAGAATATTTCATTGCTTTGTACAAATGCCATGCAGAGCTACTTGGTTATTGTGAACCAACTCAGAAGCAAAAGCAAGCCATGGGCAATTGATGTGATGAATTAGCACGAACTATTTCAAATAGGGTGAGTTATTTGGATTCCTGTTGAAATCTTTCCCTGAGTCCAATCACTGATCTCTTTCTTCCTGACTATGTGCTTTCCTTTACAAGTATAATTTACACACACCCGTAGTACTCTGAGTGATCTTTGTCTGTATCACGGCAACATTAAAGCCATCACCCAGTTCATTTTAGATTCAAAGTGAGAAAATGTATTCTTGAAGCTGGCTTGAACAATTGTTGATTGTATTTGAAAACATGACATTTTGGGAGACCTTTATCCATCAGCTGTTCGATTGAGAAAGTGGGGATTAGATAGGACCAGCTTATTGGATGCTTCACATACTTCTACCTATGACCTCAAGTGAGAAAGGAAAGCCATGAAAAGCTGGACTGTTCTTGTAGATAAATATCTAAAAATAGTTGGATATGGACTCCACTTTGAAGTGTTTCCAGAACTATAACTCAAACCTAGCGCATTCCATAGTGATCTAATTAGTTAATTCAATATCCTTCTCAGCATGCACTTATTAAGTCTCTATTATTGCATTGGTTACTAAGCAATAAGCTTAATAAAATGAGTGTTCATGTCGGATCTATATAGTAGTATGTTATCAAGTAAAAAAACCAACTAAACATACAACAGTGTAACAAATCAAAACTTTAATTATTGTGTCTGAGATATTTGCTATCTGGTTGGGATGGGACTAATGTTGAATGTTATCTGTTTTAGTCATTCTTCAATGTGGCTAGATGAAAGTATTATCTTCTCAGAGGTGGGATGGGTGAGTGAGGGGGTGGGAGTTATAAAGGCATCACCTTGTGATCGTTCGGGAATTTCCAACTTTAAAACACAAGTTAAATAATGCAGAGCACGTGTAAACTATTCTTCCAGTCTCTTCAGTTATAAGAAACCTTAATGGTATCCATCTTTGTCTATAATATTTTTTCAGTATTATAAATAATGTCATTTACAGATAAATGATATAGTGAAAAACCAGGTAAAAGATTAGAAAATAGTATGTGGAGGAGGAGGGTTTTTGTTGTTGTTGTTGTTGTTTTGTTTTGTTTTGTTTGTTTTTGGTATGGCTAAGAGTGAAATGGGAGGAGCTACCCTAAGCCCAAAGAAGGCAGCTATGTGGATACCTGGAGAAAATGATGTTTTAGAATTTGAATTAGCTGGAATGTAAACTTATAAAACTGTGTACAAAAATGAAGACCTTTTTTGGCTTGCCTACATGAGTTCATCTTGTGGTGTTTAAAATCAGGTCCTGTATATTTATTTGTCTGCTTAGTATCAGTTACGGTGAAAATTTTCTGCTACCTGTTTGAATAAATACTTGGGTTACCTTATTTACAACTGTAATTGTAGTTACCATCCGTAACAGAAAGCAGGAATTCTTTCTCGTACCCAACTATAACTCAAAGCTCATTGATAAACAGTTGCTCATTCCTCCTTCACCACATAATAAGAGTAGAGTATTTGGAAGGCAGATTTGAGAGGGTTTGATAATGTGTTTGTAGTCTATTATGAAATGAGGAAAATAATTAAAACATAACAAGATGAAGCATTCCTTCCAGTGATATAAAGATGTAATATTTAATTAAGTAAACCACAGTTACTTATTGATAATTATATTAAATTCAGAACTATGCTGGAATAAAGCAAAAAGAAATGGGGTTGCATTCCCAAACTCTGTTTCTCCATATTACCAAAATTGGATAAGCTCAACTGGAAATTTAAAAAGCCTGCTTTCTGCCAAATATACATTCTTCAGAACTTACTATAATCATACTGTCCTTTCTTCTTCCTTAAGTCTATTTGTAGAAAATAGTGTTCCAGAATATGAATTGGATCTAAGGAGGTATTTTTCAGTAATTAATATGCCACTCTTTTCTACTTAGTGGGTCAATGTTCCTCGTTCCAAAATGGTGTGACCTGTGCAGTAATATTCCTGATCTCCCAATTTTCCATCAGTCTTAATACCCCCTGCAGCCATATTTCTTATTTACTTATGGGAATGCCAAAGTGAAACGTGCTTGCAGACATGGCACCTATTGATGTCAGACATTGCTCTTGTTCTCCTTTTTATCCTCAGCCCCATATGAAGGCAATGTTTAGCAGATGTGGTATGACCGTCAGTCCACCAAATGGGGAAGAACTCTGAGGCATGAACTCCTGAATCACTGGAGTGATTTAGTAATTTCCCAAACCTCATGAATTTCAAGGAGGTAACAACTGTGCCCATTATGCAAGAACTGTGGTAAAACATAAATGGCAGTACAGATAAATTAAAAAAAAATTATGATACATGTCCATTATTCTTGTTTTACATAAAAATGAGATTTATGAATTTGAGAACAGTACCCCAAATCTTTCTTCCTGCTGGGAGACCTTCCTGTTGGTAGAGGAAATGAACATTGGAGGCCACCACTCATCGAAAATACATCGAGTCATGAGGATTGGCTTGGAGTGAATCATGGGGCACTGTTTTCTTTTCTGCCAAAAGACAGCCAATATTAAAATGAAAACTAATATTCTCCAAGAAGCTCACTTTGTTTAGTTTGAGATTTTTTTGAAGCTATATTTAAACTCTTCATTTCAAGAATGTTCCCCACTCATTTACAAGTAAAGCACTTCTAAAACACCGGGCAGGTGTTTTAAGGATCGACTGAATAATGAGAGGTCAGTATTCCACATCCCTATCCTCTCATGAAGGCATTGCTTGGGCTGCACAGGCTTGCAATCTTTTCTACTAGAGAAGTGAATAAAGAGGATGACAGGTTTCCTCGCCATTGGACTCTGAATCTAAGTGTTTAAGTGCTGCTTTTGAGGTAGTAAATGCTCATCCAAGTAGAATGTTGCTATATCTGTGTCATACTCCTCCTAGTAAAACAAATCAAAGAACAAAAATGAATGAATATTTTTAAAATTCTTCTTATGCTATACTCAACATTGCATAATATTTATTACTCATTGGCTTAACAACTAAATGAATTAGAATGTGTTTAAGATTAGTCATTGAGTGTATGGAGGGCATAATTTCATATGTGATAATGGGAGATGCTACATAGCTGCTAACATGACTAACTCTGTATGTATACAAATAGCCATATTATCTCTAACATATAATAATTGCTTATGTAACTTATTGATAGATTGAATATACTCATACATTTTATGTCTACATTATGTTGTCATTTGAAAAATTCGATGTTGAATAGAGAACATATACTAATCAATTATATGATTGAAACATATTGATATGAAGTTTCTGGCTTTGACTATATGAAATTTAAACCTAGTCTAGACTTTTAGGGAAAAGTCTTTTTAATATAAACTTTGAAATTCATGTTGAAAAGCTATGCCTACACAGAAGCGTTCACAGAAATTAAACCACCAACATTGACAATTTTCAAGACACAGAAACAAAGATAGATAAATACACAGAAATATACTTATACAATAGAACTTCATTCGGTGCTAACAATAGGAATTATCAGGTCTCTAAAAGTCATGTTAAACACTGACAAATGCATTGATAAGTGAAGCAACCTACAATTCCATCTGTCAGAGAATGTAGAGAAGACTGGAGACTCTAAGAAGGGACCATGCATATCAGAGGTAATGTGTAGGTATAGAAAAGGGACAAGCACGCAAGTACAGGGGACATTTCAGGTCAACCAAGAAACTTTGAACATTTACTGATGAGTAGATGTCACCTTAAGTCTGTCCAGATCTGGGTGTTGTGTCATGCCATGATTTAACCTAAGGCAGTTGAGCCCTACGTGAGAACAGGTGCCCCTGCAGGCTCACACAGAATATGCTGACCATCGGAACTGTGCATGTGGGTTGCAGGGGGTAGATGTGGGGATCACTGCACTTTTGCTTGTATTTGATATAAATTTAAATTTGTCTTAAAATTAAAAATGGACACATGAATGACTATCAAAATATGGTGGTCAAAATGGCATAATAAGTACTTTTAAAAAAGTGGTAAAGTGAATTTAACATCATGTGGACTGCTGCCCAAAGCCTAGCTAAAAACAGATCATTTATTAAATGAAATGAGGTAAATGCTTGGGAAAAACAAGTCTGTTTCATACAAACCTCATCAGAAAAGCCTTATTAATAAATAAGCTACTCAAATATTTTATAAACAGGAAAATTAAGCAAGTATTAGGAGAGGAAACCTAAATGCTATCCAAGTGTCATGGTTGTTTCTGTAATGGATGTGGTCATTAAGGTTTTGGATTTTTCTGAGTATAGCATAAACACAAAACAACTGAATAAAGTAAATAAGAATTTGAGGAAATGAAAAATCTCTCCAGGGATAATCACAGCAATATGGCAAATCAGCATCCAAAACACATCTCTGCAAATTATATATTAAAGCGATCCAAAATATTGCAGGGAAACATAAAAATAACTTCACAAAGACAATCGAGTTCATAGCATTCTTTTTAAGGGGTGAAAAAAAAAAACCCCAGAGAAACTGAACATTCAAATATGAGAACAACAGAAAAGCCAGAAGGAATAGATCAGTGGATAAAAATGTAGATTCCCAAAGCCATGGAAAGAGAGCAATCCTAAAAGCCATGAAAAGAAAGCATCTTGATTTGAAAATTTCAGGTCTGAATTTGTCATTATAAAACACATGAGCCATTAGTACATATGCTGAGTGCATGCATAAACAAATGCTGATTTAGGAAAAAAAATCTGGAAAATCTAGACAGGAGTGATTTTAAAGTTATTTGAATGTTCGGATTTCAAGTTCCATCTCGTCCTGAACATGTGTTTCATGGCCCAGGTGGGCTTAAGCGGTGGTTCTGCACATATTGGTGTTGGTGGCTATGTTCCCCAGTTCAGCTGCTTCTCCATATCATTCATTATCTGATCCTATGGGTGTGTCCGTCATCCTCTCTGGGTTTCACTCCTCCTCCAGGTCTAGGAGGCTGATGTCCTGGGCTCAGGCTGGTCTACCTGTCCTTGTGTCTGTGCTTCCTCTGCCTCCAAAACTGAGGCACAGCTGGAACCCCATCCCTCATTAGTACTTTGGAGAATGAGCAACTATAAAATTAGAGCTGTCAATTGTGATGCACTCAGACCCCCACGGAAGGCAGTAAATAACTGCGCTCCTACGAGACTGGAGAGGAAGAGAGAGATCGGAAGACTGGCAGGACAGATGAGAAAATATCTCCTAAAGTATAGACAAGGAAGAATTCAATAGCCAGAGGCAGGGAAGTGCTCACCTGGGTAAAAGAATGTTCTCCTTGGGAATCTTGGGAAAGACGTCAGGCTGTTATAAATAGATGTGCTCTACTTTAGGCTACGCACTGGAGAATGATTGCTTATAGTGTGAGGGGCTAGAAAGAAGTAAGAAAAGAAAGACTGGAGACTAGGAGTATGGAACCCGACACTTTTGTCTGTGTCCTGGTCTACTCAATCCTCCTCAGATTTTCCATTCACCTTTAGATGCCTGGTTTTTTGGAGAGGGATTTCTACATCAGATGCTTTTCTTACTGTTGAATTTTATTTCGATTCTCTTGGTTTTCAATTATTTATAAATTGGTTGATTGATTGAGACAGGGTCTTATACTCGTTCATACTTGCCTGGAGTCCATCTTGTAACTTCAAATCATGGCAATTCTCCTGTCTCAGCCACCTGAGTTCAAGGCTAACTAACATTAGGCACCACTCCTGATTCTCCTATTAGTTCTCTAGCCGCACCAGAACTTACCTGTGTAATATTCTCTTTAATAACATCAAATCTGCTTTCTCCTCCTGTATATTAGGAGATGCACTTTGAAAAAATTTTTTGAGAACTGAATCAACAGGTATAGATAACTAACTAGTGTCTTGTTGGAGATTGGTTCTGATGCTTTGACTCAATCGGGAATCTACATGTTCAAATGCTAAAGGTCCTTGTCCCCAATTGGTTTTTGATTGATCAATAAAGATGCCAGCGCCCAGTGGTTGGGCAAAGGGAGACAGGGTGAGACCCTTAGAGTTTCAAGGGCTAGGACTCAGAGGGGGAGGAAATGGGGGTTTACCATGATGCAGTGGGAGACAGAAGAGATTTATTGCTGCAGAGGGAAGATTATCTGAAATGTAGGATGAAAGGGAAAGTGACCCTGAATGGGCTGCCTAGAAGCTGCTTGGGCAGCAAAGACCAATAGGCCTCATAGGAGGTAACAGGGCTGCAAGGTTCAACGTAGATTTAGAAGGTGCTGAGCCAGGAGTACCGGAGGGAAAAGTATGCTAGCTGCAGGAGGATTAGAACTGCCTGGCCTTTGAGTAGTCAAGGCATTTCAAAAATAAGGTTTTTTTTTTTTTTTTTTTTTTTTTTTTTTTTTTTTTTTTTTTTTTGTGTGTGTGTGTGTGTGTGTGTGTGTGTGTGTGTGTGTGTGTTTCATTCACGGATCCAAAGAGTTCCTGGGCAGGCGTCTAGAAGCTCTTGACCCACCAGGAGCACAAAGCAGAGTAGCCAAAACCTCACTGCTACAGTGTCTCATATGTATATATTTAGTTTAACCGATAGTTGTCCTTGTCCTGTGGCTGTAGCACGTGATGATTTTCAACCTCGAAGGAGATTCTAAGTTCCTCAAGGAACCATACCACCTTTATATACGCATGAACATAGTAATTAGGATGCGACAGACATTAAACCATCTATTGTTTTTTCATTAGTGATGATTAGTCTGCCTCTAGTCTAACCTGAATCCCACATTTAATATGTGATTCTTTTAAATTCGATTTTATCCATCTTTTCCATATATCTAATTGTGCATTAGCCTGTATCCACATCCAAGTCCAGTCTGCTCACAGCATGGCAGAAGTCAATTACTGGTAAGGGAATGAACCAGTAGGAATAAAGCTCATTGGGATGAGTTAGCTGATTGGAAATAACACACCATCCCCCTTAAAAGACTGTTGTGCCAGGAGGCTTTTGTGGGGACATTTTCTATAGTATGTGGGTGATCAAACACGGTTGGTGCCAACACTAAAGGGGATTTTTCCAATCAATGGCGGAACTTGACTTGGTCATGGAATGTTGTTCAGCTCTAGACTGCTTGATTACTGGTTGCCTTGCCCACAATGCAGCTTCTTATGAGTTACACATGAATAAGCTAGTAGGTGTAGCTGTGATAGGTAAGCTTTTTCCCCGATGATCAAACTCAACAGTGCCAATTTTGAACACCTCACTTGGATTTTTGGAAGACTGGAAAACGCATGAAGGTAAAGGGGAGGACTTTGAGATCTGAACTTAATGCAAGGCTTCCAAATGACACTGCCATTTGAGAACTTTAATATCATTTCCATTAAAGATTAATAGGGTAAAGCTCCCCTTTAGTCCCCACAGCACCCTTAAAAGCTGGGGAACACAGAAGGTACATGATGGAATTTTAAAATGAATTTCATCAAGTGACACAGATAGTAAACGTGATGATAAGATCTTCACTTCCTTATTTTTCTCCCAGGGAAGTGTGAGGCAGCTGATTGGGCAGTCTCAGAATTTCCTTATGGCATATCGCTCTAGTATTCAAATATCTAGAACATGGACTTTTTCACTCGCACTTAACAAAATGTGTTCTGCCCAGTTGTTCTGTGTATAAAGAAATGAATGCCAAAAGAGAATCATCTCTTCATGTTTTACAGTCCACATCTAAGAATGTTATCGTCACCCCAGGTCAACACTTGAAGCAATGTGGTACCTTATAGTAAACTGGCGGCTTGGGAACTCAAAGGCTACCAGAGTTTGTGTCTGATGTATGGGGAAAACACAACTGTTACTATTCCTAGCTTTAATTCTTTTTTTTTTTTTTTTTTACAAAGCTTGTTTCTGACTAAGGTACAAGGCAGCATTGCCTGGGAAGCTTTCAGATTAAATAGTGATCAGGGCAGGGAGGAACACTGGTAGGTTTTCAAAAGCTGCCTTTGGTGGGGGAAGGTTGGGTCTGATAATAGTGGGTTCCTAACCATGGCATGGCATGGCATGGCAGTACTAGATCACCCAAATCAATGAAATCTAAACCAGAACCCAAAGCAGGTGAGCCAAGGGCACCTCTGCAGGCTCTGAAGGTGATCAGGATGAAGCCGGGGTGAAGCCACCAGGATATATCAGAACCCGCCTCTCGTGACCCCATAAAATGCACCTGTCTGTCAGGCAAACCCTGCATGACCCACTTAATCGACAAAGGCCATGGCAAATGTGCTCAAAGTCAATTCCGAGAAGAATCTTTGCCAGCACAGTGCTTGGAACTCAGGGCTGCAAGGAATGTTCTCTTCGGCTCACCAGCCTTTCTGACCACACTTGCATCGATGACTGTGTGCCTATCAATTTACAGCGCACAAGTCTGAGTGTGGATGGTGAGTGTGCATACATTTATCTGTTTCTATTCACGTGCCCTGTTGGCATCAGAGCCTACAGCCTCCAAATCCAGTGATGACATCACGCATAGGTAACAAGGACACCCCCTCAGTCTGTTGCCATGGCAACTGCCATACATTCCCACCGTTCACCTGCCTGTGCAAAATGGTTCATGTGATTACATCATGACCCAAATAAAAGGCAGAGCCCCCGACCTTCAGTCCCTCCTCCTTTTCCTCTTCCTCCTCTCCCATCCTTCATTCTCTTCTCTTACACACCGCTTCTCCCCCAATAAACCTGTGGAGCTGTGCTGGCCTGGCATGATCTGTCCAGATACAGGCCGCCATTCTAACACAGCACACAGAGAGACAGCTCTGTTCATGTTCCTCTGTGACAAAAAGAACCTGTGAGATGGCACAGGATTAAAGTAACTGGGCTGTATGGCTTTCTGGGTATGGATCAGAGGATTGGAGCAACGTACACTCATGTTCAGGTATACCACAGGGTTCACCGTTACGCTGATAAATATCCACAGAAACAGACCCTTCAGCATTTCTCACTTCTTAACAGCAAACGATGCTTGAAAAGGTTATGGAGAACAGCATATTAATTTAAGTGCCAACATGAACTGTGAAACAAATGACAAGATTAGGGCTTCAAAACAAAACATTAAAATAAATACTTAAGCGCACAGCATTGCCTTGGGGATATGCAGTTCCAGAAACAAAACAAAGCAAAAAACAAATCTGAATTATCAATATTCTCACCTCGGTTATTAGGACAGCTCTCTAGCTTGGGAATGACCACTCAAAGCCTTGGAGGTGACTGACTGCCTTCCTCATTGTCTCGCTGTATGTGCTGTGAGCACTGAACTCCCTGGCTGACCCAGGCTTACTCCTGCCATCTGTCTTCACCCACTCTGAGCTCTCAACCTTTCTGATTCATTTTCTCAACGTTTTCCCAACTGCTCTCACCTAGACTGGCATTTACATTTTTATTAAATTGCAAAATAACAATAAAAATGTAAACAGCTCCTTAGAGGAAAAAAAATGCTTAATCATGACAGTATTGTGTGAGAATGATTCACCCTTGGAGGTTCTCCTCCTGTGCTGAATGTGTGCATTTATAAATGTACACTTGTTTTGTAATTATCACAGGGCTATAAGGAGTGTTTCATACTTGAAGCGATTGACAGCCTTCCTCTTGTTACTTTCTTTAAGAATTGAAAGCACAAACTCCTTCTGCTAAGAAGGAGTGGGGGAACAAAACACCCATGGAAGGAGTTACAGAGACAAAGTGTGGAGTAGAGACTGAAGAAATGACCATCTAGACACTAACTCAACTAGGGATCCATGCCATTTACCATCACCAAACCCAGACACTGTTGTAGATGCCAACAAGTGCTTGTTGACAGGAGCCTGATATAGCTCTCTCCTGAAAGTCTCTTCCAGTGCCTCACAAATACAGAGATGGATGATCATAGCCATCCACTGGACTGAGCATAGGATCCCCAATGAAGGAGCTAGAGAAAGGACCCAAGGAGCTGAAGGGGTTTGCAGCCCCATAGGAGGAACAACAATATGAACTAGCCATTATCCCCAGAACTCACAGGAACTAAACCACCAACCAAAGAGCACACATGGTGGGACCCATGGCTCCAGCTACATATGTAGCAGAGGATGGCCTAGCTGGTCATCAGTGGGAAGAGAGGCCCTTTGTCCTATGAAGGCTCTATGCCCTAGTGTGGGGGAATGCCAGGGCCAAGAAGCAGAAGTGGGTAGGTTGGTGAGCAGGGGGAGATGGGAGGGGTAGGGAATTGTGTATTTCAGAGGTGAAACCAGGAAAGAGGATAACATTTGAAATGTAAATAAAGAAAATATCCAATAAAAAATTACAAATTTCAAAAAAAAAAAGGAGTGGATGGAGTCACTTCACATTTTTATTCTCATCTTCTCATCTTTCATTGGACATATTTTTTTACACAGTAAAAACTTTTCTGTACACATAACAAATAATAGCACTCTCTGTTCTCTCTGTTTTTCTTCCATAGAATTTTAAATAATCCTTAGTGTTTCACATACAACACAGGGAACAATGTTGATTAATCAAAATATTGTAATATTGTTAATTGATCCTCTTCCTAGTAGGTAATAAGTTCTGCCCAGGTCTCAGTACTTCCTTTCTAAGTTCATAGTACACATCCCTACCAAGTAAAAATCCCACAGGAGGGAATACATTACAGGGGCTCTCACCAGCTTAATATTTCTTGTTCTAATATATGAAGTTCAAATCTGAGGGACTTGTTTGAGTCACACGACTCTAGAAAATTATGATATAAATTATTATCCTGTTTGCTGCTACATGTCTAAGCCTTGTGTTGTAGCAGTAACCTGAACCTCTCCAGTTTAATTTACCCACTGACTGACTGGTCCTTGATGGCTTGTGGGCAAGTGGCATGTGTACTGTCTACTTTCTGCCTCACATCAGTACACACACACATTCATACCTCCCCTGGAATGTCAGAATGAAGGGACCTATGACCAAATTCCCTGCCTTGCAAACAAACGTGTGGAAGCAAATACATCTTTATCAGATGTGATTCTAGAAATGGCCTTCGCATGCTCTACATTCTTTGCATTTTTGAAGTAGACAAACTTAGCAGTGTAATATATTAGTCAAACTAGAAGACCTCAGGTAAAGAAGGGTACAGCCTTAAATAAGTGGACTTGCATTGGAATTGAATAGCTACATTTTGTGACCAAGATCATTTTCCACAACAATTTAACCCCTCAGTGTTATGAACTGGCGTTGGTTAGACTGTTTTAGACTTAGTGCTTAGCATCCTGAAACAGTGATAGTAATTGCCATAATGTCTAATTACTGTATCATGAGTGAGGAATACAGACCCCCTTTGCCCTACTCAGAAGATAATCTAAAATCAAAAATTCATATACTCCTGCTACTTTTGAACCGTTAATTCCTCAAGCCTGCCATGATGCTTTGAGGCTTTACTTGCCCCAGGCATGTGTATAATAACTCATGAGGAGCAATGAAGGGCCAGTGATTGATTACAGTACTTGGATTTCAGATACCTTGTAGGACGTTTGAGTTTTAATAGTTTTGGGTTATAAGTAACTCTAAGCATTGGCATATAGAAGAAACTGACTCATAAAGTAGTTGCTTCCTTAAGATGCTAACACCAAGTCGGGCATGGTGGCGCATGCCTTTAATCGCAGCACTCGGGAGGCAGAGGCAGGCGGATTTTTGAGTTCGACGTCAGCCTGGTCTATAAAGTGAGCTCCAGGACAGCCAGAGCTATACAGAGAAACCCTGTCTTGAAAACAAAAACAAAAACAAAAACAAAAACAAAAACAAAAACAGAAACAAAAAAAACCCAAAAAAACAACAGCAAAAAAGATGCTAACACCAATAGAATATAGTTTAAGTTATTAAGAACACTACACTTGCCAGGAAGTGGTGGCTCATATCTTTAATCCCAGCACTCAGGAGGCAGAGGCAGGTGGATTTCTGAGTTCAAGGCTAGCCTGGTCTACACAGTGAGTTCCAGGTCGGCCAAGGCTACACAGGGAAACCCTGTCTTGAAAAAAAATATGTAAAAGAAAGAATTCACTCACTCATCAATTGATAAGTGTTCTAACATTTAATAGTCAGAAACGCCTGTCACTTTCCTAATCCATGCTTCTTAGCTTAACCTTGGAAGCCATGCCTATTTCATGACCTTACTAATAAGAATTGTTAATCAGTTTAGTGTTGTTGAATCATTGCATATGGCCATCAGTTAGTGACCGTGGTGACAGGTTTCTGTAGTGAGACACCAACTGATTCCTTAGAAGAAGGTGGCATCGATGTAGTCTCTAGGCTGAAAATATATGATTTTCATAATACTTTGGCACTAGTATGCTTTATTTTATGTGTATATTTGAAAAGAAAAACATTGAAATAAGTATCAGAATCAATTGAAAATTATCACCTGGTTGTATCATCATATCAGCTAAAAATGTTTTATGATGGTCTACAGTGGAATACTGTATAGTTAGACACTGAAACCTCCAATTTTTATTTAGAGAATTTTAAGACTCAAGCATATAGCAATTTTAATAGTCTATGTTTTCAAACAGCCCCGTCATACAGTTAAGAAAAAATAAAATACATGATACTTAAGATCATACCCAATGATAATGTACAATATTTCCTATAAGATATTCCAAATCAAATAAATTGAAACATAATCAAAATTTCTGTGTATTAACATATTTTAATTATTAAAATATATACAGGAATATTTTAAAACAGGTTTGCATAGAACCATTAAAACAAACGACACTATAAAAGTAATGGTTTGAACAGTCCTAAGTGTAACACAGCAAACAAATGAAAGTAGAATAGAATAGAATAGAATAGATCAAGGCCACCAACAGATTGGGAAAGGATTTTTACCAACCCTAAATCAAATAGGGGACTTATAGCCAATATATACAAAGAGCTCAGGAAGCTGGACTCCAGAAATTCAAATAACCCCATTAAAAATGGGGTACAGATATGAACTAGCCAGTACCCCCTGAGCTCGTGTCTCTAGCTTTATATGTAGCAGAAGATGGTCTAATTGGTCATCATTGGGAAGAAAGGCCCCTTGGTCTTGCAAACTTTATTTGACCTAGCACAGGGGAAGGCCAGGGCCAAGAAGTGGGAGTGGGTGGGTAGGGGAGCAGGGGTTGGGGGAAGGTATGGGGAACTTTCTGGATAACATTTGAAATGTAAATAAAGAAAATATCAAATAAAAAAATGGGGTACAGAG
>NC_034598.1:38058809-38099466 GCF_900095145.1 Mus pahari
ACACAATGGAGTACTACTCAGCTATTAAAAACAATGAATTTATGAAATTCTTGGGCAAATGGATGTATCTGGAGGATATCATCTTTAGTGAGGTAACCCAATCACAAAAGAAGTCACTATATATGCACTTACTGATTAGTAGATATTAGTCCAGAAACTTAGAATACCCAAGATACAATTTGTAAACCACAAGAAAACCAAGAAGAAGGAAGACCAACATGTGGATACTTCATTCCTCCTTAGAATAAGGTACAAAATACCCATGAAAGGAGTTACAGAGACAAAGTTTGGAGCTAAGACGAAAGGATGGACTATCCAGATCCACCTGGGGATCCAGTCCATCATCAGCCACCAAACCCAGACACTATTGTACATGCCAGCAAGATTTTGCTGAAGGGACCCTGATATAGTGGTCTCTTGTGAGGCTATGCCAGTGCCTGGCAAACACAAAAGTGGATGCTCACAGTCAGCTATTGGATAGAACACAGGACCCTCAATGGAGGAGCTAGAGAAAATACCCAAGGAGTTGAATGGGGCTGCAACCCTATAGGTGTAACAACAATATGAACTAACCAGTACCCCCTGAGCTCGAGACTCTAGCTGCATATGGCCTATTCGGCCATCATTGGGAAGAGAGGCCCATTGGTCTTGCAAACTTTATTTGCCCCAGTACAGGGGAATGCCAGGGCCAAGAAGTGGGAGTGGGTGGGTAGGGGAGGAGGGTGGGGGGGAGTGTATAGGGAACTTCGGATAGCATTTAAAATGTAAATAAATAAAATATCGAAAGAAAGAAAGAAAAAAGAAAAGAAAAAAAAAGAAAAGAAAAGAAAAGAAAAGAAAAGAAAATAGAATAGATCTGTAAGTCAGGTATCCACCTAAGGAAATTCAATTCCAATGAATGATAATGGTGCCATTCACTAGATTCAGAAGTGCATTGTAAAGACACTTTAACTCGATCCTGGGCTGTAGAAGTTAGACAAAGCTCAACCAATTTGCTACACTCAGGATCTCCCTCCAGTTAGTATCTTCCACAATTTAATTAAATAGAGCAATGTATCAGTGCCTCTCTTTATCTTCTTGCCTGAAGCAGTGTAATGACTGCCTAAGAAGAACACAAGAAAGAACATTCCAGGTGGGGCTCATCCACTCCCTGAAGTGATGCCCTGAGGAAACTAAGCCTGGATTTGTATATCAAACGTAGAGAAGGGAAGGAAGCCACAGACTTAGAAATTTCCAGAAGCCTTTAGGGTCCACCTGGACTATCCAGTTGGATACTGGTTGGTGTATATGTCTGAGGAAAGAACCTGAAGCTTAAAGCTTACTCAGTCCCTCTCCTGTTCATCAAGCAGCCGATTTCCTGACTTGGCCCTTTGTGTGTCCTATATTTATTGTAGCTATCAACCATCACATGACTTTAAAATGTGAATGTGATTCCATTTTCAAAGAACTGAACTGTGTTCCCCAATGTAGAATTCAAGAATATTTAATAAAGAATACTAGAATATAAATGAATAGTGTGTGCTTGCTAGTCAATCAAAATAGGCACAGGAGAAAACAAACAGATATGCAACTGCACCATTACTTTGGGGTTCTGATATCTATTCTCTTATCCTGGGCTGCCTGTGGACAACTTTATCTATTGTCCAAGTTGCACTAATCAGTCATATGATCATGACCTCCAAGTCATTCTCTCCAGATTACATTTCTTACCTCTACTCTCCCATTTCCAATAGAAGATTGGTCATGCCCTCTGTGTGGCCACTTAATAACATCTACGTATAGATGCAGATACCTTAGTTCATAGCCTCCTGGCTCCCAGGCAGCAGGACTCTGAAATTCACTGTCAATATTTGCTCATGCTATACAGTAAATATTTCTTTTGGCTATTTAGTCAATCCTTAGGGCTAACCAATTAAATATCTGTTAATCCCCCCCCCCCCAATCTCTTCGGCTCTCTACTCAGTATCAATCTCAAACCAGGCAGTCACGTCTTTATTGACTCCATGTCTATCCTCCTGCCTGTGCAGATTCTGGGTGAAAGTGTGGCGATCTCCTGACTAAGACAATTCAAATAGTCTACCTTTTAATCTCCAAGACAAAATTGAGACAGTATAAATGTTAAGGAGAGCAATAACCATTGTGCATTTCTTCAGACTCATTTCTTCCTTTAACTTCCTTCATTTGACTTTCAGCAAAAAGGAGAAAGCCAGGTTTTTCTGGTTTATTTAGCTTCCGATTCAAAACTTTATATAAGTAAAACACCTACACAAATTGGGGCTGTATAGAGTGAGGCTCTTGCAAGGGTCTTTGCTCATCTTCAAGGGCACCTTGCTTGGAATTGCCCAATGATGTGGAGCCTGTTGGAATTAGGAATGAAAAATCAATACCTGCCTTCACGCTGCCCTCTTGTATATATGTGTGTATCATTGTACCATAAAGACTTAATGGTGTGTGCTTTCTGCACTGTATCCTTTAGACAAGCTGAACACAGATGGGTCCACATATGCCTTCAGCACGATGACACAGAATGCTGCAAAGCTCTTCTGAGAGGTTTCTGCATTACTGCCATGCTCCACAGGGTTCCCAGTGCTACACTGGTTACTGTTACAGTCCCAGTGGTATTGAAGTATTCTATGTGCTTTAAATCATTTGATTTTGGACTTTTGTCTTAGTTGTGACCATGCGGTCCACAAGACTTAGCACACTGATGTTTAAGATTATGCATTTTACAAGCATTAGATTAATAAAGGCTTTAGGGCAGTAAAGATTTTAGAGCAGTGAACTCTACTTCAGGGCAGTAGCCTTTTCTTTTAGCTCCCAGTTCAAAGAGATACAGTCCATCCTAGAGAGGAGGCATAGGAGCTAGATTGGTCACATGACTCCATGGTAAAACAGCAGAGAGTAATGAAAGCTAGTCTTCAGTTCACTTTCTTTTAATTTTGCCCAGAACCTTAGCCCAGGACATCATATCAGCAGGGTAGTTTTAATTTTGTTTATGTTTTTGCTTTCTTTATTTGTGAGACAGGGCTCACTATATATATTTCTGGCTAGCCTAGAACCCATTAGGTAGATCAGGCTGATTTTAAACTCATGCTTTGTCTATCTATCTATCTATCTATCTATCTATCTATCTATCTATCTATCTATTTATTTTATTTATTTACCAAAAGGACTCTGACTTATGTTTATATGATACACTGCTTGCTGTTTTGTTATGAACATTTTCTGCCCTGTGGGCCTCTCTATGAGTTTTGATTACTCTATGTCCATCCTGTTTTCAGGATTAATGTTTATACTCTGGTCTCTGAGTTCTGACATCTGGTAGATACAAAGATTTCTGGTGGATCTTCCATGATGAAGATGAGTAAAGACTTAGAATATTTCTCAAGGTCGAGACTAAACTCAAATTCTCAACTGAAAGAGACAAATGTCAGAATTCTAAGGATGTGGAGCCACCAGACTTCATTATAGGCAATGTACAACAAAACATTACTTGCCTTTTTAATTTTAAACATCTAGTTTTCAATATAAGGAAAACAAGACAGAACCCTACACACATGGTAATTCTTATTATTTTTGTCCAGTTTCCTACAGACCAGGTGAAATACTTAGAGTTCTTTTTTTTTTTTTCAAGACAGGGTTTCTCAGTATAGCGCTGGCTGTATTGGAACTCACTTTGTAGACCAGGCTGGCCTCGAACTCAGAAATCCGCCAGCCTCCGCCTCCCAAGTGCTGGGATTAAAGGCGTGCGCCACCACACCCGGCCCACTTAGAGTTCTTTATAGGAAGCATTGGAAGGGAAGATTTCAGAGATTGATGCTGTAAATGTGCTTAGGGATTCTATTAGGCTGTTTAAAATTTTCTTTCGGCTAATAAATTTTAAATGTATTTACTATGATCAAATGCACAGTATCTAGTAAGTCTTAAGTGGTGAGTCTTTGTATATACATACTCAAAGCCTATTCAAGTTATTATGAAAGAAAATCACAGTAGATAAAATATTAGTAATGATAGGTTCAAATATGTATTTCTAAAAATATATTTTTGTTTGTTTCTTGTTTTCTTTTGGGGGTTGTTTTATTTATTATTTATTTATTTTGGTAAACTGATGATATAAGAGTTTGCATACATAAGATCTATGTATAGTCAGTATTTTGATTTCTGAAATATGTTCCATTTAAGTCAGTAATAAGTACAGCATAGATAGGGTTATGGAAAGGTGCCACAACTGATGTTCAGTAGGCTGAATTATTATTATTATTTTGCCTATATAATATTGAATATTCATACAGCTCCAGTTGCAACACAAGTTTCCTGTAACATCAGGCAGGTCATACAGAGCATATCAACTAGACAAAAACCATATGCTGCCTCAGCCATTTTTCCTTGCATGCCATATTCTTACATGTGCTGAAGCACTTCTATAACCCAGCATGGGGGAGATAGAGACAAGCAGGTCTCTGAGGTTCATGGTCATCTTCAGTTGAGAATTCTTTGTTTAGCTCTGTACCCCATTTTTTAAATGGGGTTATTTGAATTTCTGGAGTCCAGCTTCTTAAGCTCTTTGTATATATTAGATATTGATCCCCTATCAGATTTAGGATTGGTAAAAATCCTTTCCCAATCTGTTGGTGGCCTTTTTGTCTTGTTGACAGTGTCTTTTGCCTTACAGAAATTTTGCAATTTTATGAGGTCCCATTTGACAATTCTTGATTTTACAGCACAAGCCATTGTTGTTCTGTTTAGGAAAATTTCCCCTGTGTTCATATCTTCATGGCCTTTTCCCACTTTCTCCTCTATAAATTTCAGTCTCTGGTTTTATGTGAAGGTCTTTGATCCACTTAGACTTGAGCTTTGTACAAGGGATCGTGTCTCTAGCTGCATATGTAGCAGAAGATGGCCTATTTGGCCATCATTGGGAAGAGAGGCCCCTTGGTCTTGCAAACTTTATATGCCCCAGTACAGGGGAATGCCAGGGCCAAGAAGTGGGAGTGGGTGGGTAGGGGAACAGGGCAGGGGGGGAGGGTATAGGGAACTTTCAGGATAGCATTTGAAATGTAAATAAAGAAAATATCTAATTAAAAAAAAAGGGAGAGATCTTATTTCTCTGAGATACCTTGTCTCAAAACTAATGTTGAGAGGGATTGAAGAAGTTAGCTAATATATTCATCTGGCTTCTGCATGCATACATACATGTGAACATATTTACATGCATGCTCATGTGTGCTTATGCCTGCATACACACAAAGAATCATCCTACCTCCTGTATGAAATTATATCAAAGAAAATCAACCTAATAGGGATAAAGTGAGTGCTACATCATCAACTCAGGACATAAATAAATATGGAAGAGAAAGTGTTAATGTGTGTCTTAACAATGGTGGCCAACTATAATGAAGTTACAAAATTAGAATAGACAGCCAAGATTTAAGGAGAAAATGTGAGTGATAATACAAAAGACAAACAATAGATTATCAATGAATATGTGGATAGGTTCCAATTGGCAGGAGGAAATCTAGCAGGATTTTACAAATAAGAATATGGGACTGTCCACCTGGGTTAAAAAGCAATTGCACGGATCATGAGAAACAGTGGACCAAAGACACACTGCTCCATTGTCAGCCTTACTTGCATAATCAATATTAGGGGTGTAATTTGAGACAAGCAACACCAAAAATCGATGTGCTCATATACACCAAGGGTAAATTACTAAGAAGAAAGGGAGAAATGAGAGTCTTCTAACAGAATTGCTCCCCAGAATTCATCCCTACATCTGTGGTATCCAGATTGTCTGGGGACCTTCTAATAATATCGACTATTGCAGATACTTTCTATCATTCAAAGAGCATCAGTGTATGTAGGTAGAGCCTAGTCATCCTGTGTATAAAGCCCTTGAAGTAACAGCCATGAACCCTTGGGTCTTTGAGTCATTCTTTCATTACCTTTGGTTAAGAATTAACCTGTATAATTATGGGCAACAGAACTTATGGAGAGGGCAGAATGCATCATAGAAAGAAAAAAATATGTAGCATGAGGAGGTAGCCTGGAGAATGTGTGGATGTCATACTTCATGCTTTTATGTTATTTTGGGGAAGCAATATCATGTGGAATGTATCAACTCACCTAATTAATATCTTTGCATTAATGTGTTAAACCTCCTGTGCAAATATCCATTTAAAGTCACTTCTAAAAGTTCTGAGGATGGTCCTTAAATGGAAGAACCTAGTTTAAGAATCACCTGTGCTCTGTACTGGATAATTTTATGCAAACTTGACACAATCTATTGTCACCAGGGAGGAAGGAATCTTGATTAAGAAAATGCCGGCATAAGATCTGGTTATAAGACATCTTCTCAATTAGTGATCAGTATGAGAGAGCCCAGCCCATTGTAGGTGATGGTGTCTTTGGGCTGGTGGTCCTGGGTTCTATAAGAAAACAGACTGAGCAAGCCATGGATATCAAGATTGTAAACAGCACTCCTCCACTGCTTCTGCTTCAGGGTTAGTCTCTAGGTTCCTTACCTGTATGAATTCCTGCCCTCACTGCTTTGGATGATGAACTGTAGTATAGAACTATAAACAAAATAAGCCCTTTCCTCCCTAAGTTGCTTTTGGTCATGGTGTTTCATCACAGCAATTGTAACCTGAATTAATGCACTTTTCTAGTGACTCATAATAGTAAAAAAAAAGTAATGGGATCAATGAATTATCTAGGGAGGTAGTGAGCTTATACTCATAATCACTGGCGTGGCAGATTTATGGAGACTTGTCACAGCAATGTTTGTTTGTTTTTGTTTTTTTTTTCAGTGCCATCTCAAAGGAACGTGGTTTGCTGTGCTTTTATGGTGGCATGTTGAGTTGAGATGTGTGTAGTTACTTCACTAGACAAGTTGTAATCTTAAGGGTTGATCATATCAATCAAAGTGGCAGGTGTGTAGAGTGGAGTAAGCAGATTCCTGATTGATTGATTAAGTTTTCAACTGCTTTGAACAGGTGGCAAACAGACATGACCCTAGACTGCAAATGGTGCAAAAACCTAGCTGATTTTAAAGACCCCGATCTAGGGACAATGTATAAGCATTAAACTCTTATCTTAAGTGTTGCTATAGATTAGACTTAGGGCTTTGTACACTATGGAAGCTCTTTACCATCTAAGGTAGCCTAGATACAACTTCCCACTGTGCCTCAGTGGCACTGGGATTTCATGCAGACAGTGTGTAAGAAAACCTGTCTTGGAAATGGGTCTCCCTTAGGAAACGACATAGTCTATGCCAGAAACTACATGTATTGTTTTGCTTTTCTAGGCAGAATTTCTCTGTGTAGCCCAGCCTATCCTGGAACTTGCTCTGTAGATTAGGCTGTCCTTAAACTCAGACATCTGCCTACCTCTGCCTGCCAAGTGTTGGAATTAAAATACTATACCACCACCACTAAGCTAGAAACTGCATTTTAATGTAAAGTCTCCACCCCCATTCAACCCCAACATTTTCCCCACAAATTAGAACCTGTGGAAGGCATGAGCCAGATTGTAGGAGGCTGTTAGGTACAGTAGCTTGAGCTTGCATTTGGCTTTAAAGACTAGTATGTTTTAGAAAGAACTGAAAGGGGCAGGGACTTGTGTGGCTATTAGCAGATGGGCATGGCCCAACACTGTCTATTGCAGTCTAAGGAGGTCATCCTCGAAAGTCCCTGACTTGAATGGCTGGGATCTGATGTAGCAAGTGGAAAAGTTGTTAGGAAAGCTGGTATGAAGCCACGTTGGTGGACACTGGTTGTCCTGCCCTTTCATTCTCTCTCTTATTCTTCTGTGACTGCGGCTGTCACAGTCTAGAGCTAGACTGGCAGCCCCAAAGTCCCAGAAATCCTTCTGTCCCCACCCCAGCATTACCGGGGTTCCAAATACATTCACCAAACCTGACTTTCCATATTAGTTCTGGGAACTTGGCATCAGATCCTTGTGCCTGGATAATAAGTGCTCTTATTCACTGAGCCATTTTCCCAGCTCTGATGCTGATGCTGCTACTGATAAAGTGACATTGTTTAAAGGACACTATTTGCAGCTGGGTTTAAAGATTGAGCAGAGCTGAAAAATTAAGATTTAACATTATGTTAATAATATGGGCCATTTTACTTAATTCCCAAGTTTTCTCCAAAAGGAGCTTTAAGTGGTATGCTGTTCAGGTATTTGGGTGGCAGATAGATACTGATAAAGATCCATTTAAAAATCACCTATTTTCTTGTCTTATTCATTATTCTTGCTATTCAATACTCTTGCCGAAGTCCAATACTCTCAGAGAGGAGATGTTTTCTCTCTGTAGGTTTTGAAGCAGTTTTGATACTGTAAATTAGGTTGTAATTCATGAGCCAGGCTTCTTTTCTGTAGCACGGCCCCTTTGATTCCCTCTTTTCCTTCTGTGCCTTGATTTCACTTACAGATATAATCCAGTCTGCCATCCCACCTCTTTTTGTGAGAATTAAAATGCCGCTGCTTGCTGGCATTAGTCTCCTTACCAGACATAGTGATGAAGTATGTGTACTCAGGGGCCCAGGGGAACTTGTCTATTATCTAATTGCATATCGATGTAGCACATACATATTCAAGTAGTGTTGAGTTTACATTATTTTGACTGGTAGCAAGAATGGATGGTTGCTTAGTATCACATTAAAATTATTAGGTTATCCTGAGTAAATATCTTCAAATTTTTCTCTGCAATTTTAGTGTTTGCCTTTTCTATGTTAAAGTGTATACCCCTCAGGCTAGGGAGACAGTTCAGAAGTGAAGAGCAATATCTGCTCTTGCAGAAGGTATGAGTTTGGTTTTCAACACCCACATGATGGTTCCCAGTCATCTGTAACTTTAGTTCTATGGGATTCAGCACCCTCTTCTGGGTCCTAAGAGTTCCTGGCACACATGGGGTATACATAAATGTATGTAAGCCACATATACCATTCACATAAAGAGCCTTGAACTCATTGGCACAGGGGAAAATTTCCTAAAAAAGAACTCCAAAGGCTCTTGTTCTAAGATCAAGAATTGATAAATGGGGCCTCATAAAACTGGAAAGCTTTTGTAAGACAAAGGACATAGTCGATAAGACAAATCGACAGCCTCCTGATTGGGAAAAAAAAAAACTTCACTAACCCCACATCTGATAGAGGGCTAATATCCAAAATATATAAAGAACTCAAGAAGTTAATCACCAAAAATCCAAACAATCCAATAAAAAAAATGGGGTATAGAACTAAACAGAAAATTCACAACTGAGGAATCTCAAATGGCTGAGAAACACCTAAAGACATGTTCAAAGTCCTTAGTGATCAGAGAAATGCAAATCAAATCAACCCTGAGATTCCATCTTACACCAGTCACAATGGCTAAGACCAAAACCTCAGGTGACAACACTTTGTTGGAGAGAATGTGGAGAAAGAGGAACACTCCTCCATTGCTGGTGAGATTGCAAACTGGTATAACCACTCTGGAAATCAATCTGGGGGGTTCCTCAGAAAATTGGAAATAGATCTACCAGCAGACCCAGCTATACCATTCTTGGGAATATATCCAAAAGATGTCCCACCATGCCATAGGGGCACCTGTTCCACTGTGTTCATAGCAGCCTTATTTGTGATAGCCAGAAGCTGGAAACAACCTAGATGTCCTATGACAGAAGAATGGATACAGAACATGTGGTTTATTTACACAATGGAATACTACTCAGCTATTAAGAATGAAGACATCCTGACTTTTGCAGGCAAATGGATGGAACTAGAAAATATCACCCTGAGTGAGGTAACTCAGACCTAAAAGGACATACATGGTATGCACTCACTAATAAGTGGATATTAGCCAAAAAAAGAAAGAAAAGAAAAGAAAAAAGAAAGAAAGAAAGAAAGAAGAAAAAAAAAACCCAGACAGAATACACAAGATAGAGTCCACAAAATTCAAAGACTCAACAAGCTGAAGTGTCCAAGTGAGGATGCCTCAGTCCCACTTGGGGGAGAGAAGAAAGCAATCACAAGTGCGAAGGGAGGGAGGGAGGGACTTGGGAGGGAATGTAGATGGGGTCGGGGGACAGTGGGGAAGAATAGGGGACCCTGATCTGATATTGGGTGAGGGAAAAGGACTGAAGTCCTGAGGGCCAGCAGAAAGTATGTAAACAGGCAACCTCAGGAAATAGGAGGTTGGGGAACCCCCCCCCCCCAGAATGAACCAGAGACCTGGGAGGTCTCCTTAGATGAAATGGCCAACAGTAGGGAGAGGGAAATTACAGAGCCCACCTCCAGCAGGAAGACAGAGCATCAAGTGAGGAATGGTGTTGCCATCCCACTGTCACACCTCTGACCCATAATTGGTTCTGTCTGAAAGAATCACAGGGATTGAATTGGAGAGGAGCCTGAGGAAAAGAAGGTCCAGCGATAGGCCCAAAGTGGGATCTGGCTCAAGGGGAGGGGGGTCCCAAGGCCTGACACTATTACCAAGGCTATGGGATGCTCACAAAAAGGGGTCTATCATGACTGTCCTCTGAAAGACCCAACAAGCAGCTGAAAGAGTCAGATGCAGTTATTTGCACCCAACCAATAGACAGAAGCAGCTGAATTAGGGAAGGCTGAAAGAAGCTGAGGAAAAGGGCTATTCTGTAGGAGGACCAGCAGTCTTAATTAATCTGGACCCCCTAGATCACTCAAACACTGGACCACCAAACAGACCAGCTGATATGAGACCCCTAACACACATACAGTAGAGGACTTCAGGTCTGTGTTCATTCAGAGATGATGCACCTAACCCTCAAGAGACTGGAGGCCCCAGGGAGTTTAGAGGTCAGGTGGGGCGGGCATCCACATGGAGACAAGGTGGGGTTGGGTAGGAGGTATGGGATATGGAGCAGCTGGAGGGTGGATGATGAAAAGTATCTGCTTTTCTCCCTGTTTCTACCCTTTCCCTCCTAATTTTTTCTGAAATAGAAATTCATAGTATGTTTATCTTCAGGCCTTTTCTTTTTACAGTATATAATTACATAATTTAAAATTTTGTCTCTAATGGTGGATTTAAAAGAACAAATCTCTCTCTCTCTCTCTCTCTCTCTCTCTCTCTCTCTCTCTCTCTCTCTCTCTCTCTCTGTGTGTGTGTGTGTGTGTGTGTGTGCTGAAGGCTCCCACATATTTGTCTATCCTTACCAGGTACATACAGTTCAGCCCATGGGCATGACTGATTCATAATTTCATTGAAGGGGATTAACATTCTTTCTGGTATTCTGCCCTCTAATCACCAATTACCACTCAGGTCTCTCAAAAGATAAAATGCTGACAGAACCAGACTCAACCACATAATCCTTACTGATTTCATAATCCAAAATGAGTAGCACAAACTGGTCAAAACTGAAGGAGAATTCCGCAGTGCAGTGAGCTCTCAGGACACATCCCAACATTCCTTTGTTGCTCACAATTCAATTCTTGTTCAGTGAAAACCTCAAGTTACTTCATTTCTTTCCCAAATGTGTTTTGGAAATATTTGAAAAATGATTGATGTTATAGCTTTAAAATTCTCCAGTCTCTTATCATCTATGCTTTCTCCAACTGAGGAAAAAACTGTGTTTGTAATTCTGGAAATACTTCATTAACTTTTTGACTTCTATTACAGTATGTAGTTATTGTTATTTTATGGCTCCTTATCATCCAACTCATAAAGTTTGTCTTATTTGTGTCAAAAAGAAAACGTAACAGATAATATTTGGTACCATCTGCAGCTCCAGGTATCCCCTGAGTATCTGAAGATATTTCTGCCAATATGGGGCTGCTCTACCCTGGAGGGCATTTCTCTCCAATCCACAGGTCCATGCTCCCTCCAGTTAATATTTATATAAACAAAGGGTAAACAAGAGGTAGAGAAAGCACTAGAGTTTCATTATTTATTGAATCTTAGAACAGTCTTCATGAGAAAAAGAAATGATTACAATGTTGAATTTTTGACTATTGAAATATGAAATAGAATAAAAAAAGCTCAATAAAATTTACACTCAAAAGAGTCACAAAGCTTACGTCCAGTCTTAACCTATTCTACCTTGATTTCCATAGATAATAAAGGGCAATACTTCTTTTGTTTTATTTGTGCCTGGCAAAATGATCTTGTGACTGGAGGCAGTAGAGTGGTTTACAGCAGTCACTCTTCTTGCAAAGGGCAGGGCTCCATTTCCAGCACATGAATCACAGTGCATAACCTCCTGTAACTCCTACTCCTGGGGGTCAGTATTTACAGCTGAACACATCCATTGAAATACATACACATACATACATATACACATACATACATATATACATGCATACATACATACACACACATTTCTTCAAAATGCTTATGTGAATAAAAGTACACATATCTGACATGCATGTACAGATCTCATAGGATTTTTACTTAACAGAGAGCAGTGTTAAATATTTTGCATGCTGCTTCTTATTGTTTACTTATAAATTGTATGTATTTACCCATCATGTGTGCATATTTTATATGTATACATTATCACTGCTAAAAATTCTGGAAAGCCAACACTTTAGGAGACCTGACAAACATTCCAGCACTAACCATTTCATTTGTCACATTATTATTATTATTATTATTATTATTATTATTATTTAGCATATTAGATTACCCAGCTAATATATCAAAGGAATACAGTTGATTTCTGCTATTGCACTGTTTTATGACAGTGTGATAATATGAAACTATGTGAACTGGGTGAAACCATATTTGTCACATTTATTTTTGTGTGGCAGATGATACAATAATTTTTAAATATTCAGAAAAAAACTGTGTCACTGTTCTTTGTTATAGAGCTGTTTGCCTGCATTCTGAGAATTTCCTTTAAGCATAGACATAGCCATGGATGAATGTCTCAGTTTTCACACAGTACACATTATTTATATTGAATGAGCCACATTTCCACATATTCCTTTAGTCTTTTTAAATAGTATATTCTGGTTAGAGCAAATTTTCATTTTAAATGTTTCATATTCTTGGATAACTGGAGACAGAACTTTCTTTTGCATCGTCTCATGAGAAGTAGAATATACATCGAAAAGTCAAGAGTGAAACACATAAACAAGGGTATGTCTACCTTAGTGTAAGTAGTGTTTTCTTGCTGTGATGGACGATTCCGTTCTGTTAAGGAAAGAGAGAAATCACAAGTACTCTAATTTGACACACTCTGTGAAAGATATCCATAGAGATGTCCTCAGTACGACATTACTGTACCAACATAAAAGGTCACGTTTTACTGAGAAGCAAGCCACAGAGGCACTTTCCAAGGGATAGAAACGAGTGCCTGGTGCTGGCCCAGTGAAGATCTGTTGTGGGAAATATTAAAAAAATAGTAAGTTCCTGTGCTAGTCCCAGCTACTCTCTGCAGGCAATCCTGCCACCTCTAGACTAGCCTCTGTACAGCTGCCTTCCCAGCTCCAGTTCTCCTTCCTCAGAGCCGCCTGTACCTTCTCAGCCATCCACCCCCTGTGGTCGGTGGCCCCAAATTCCAGTAACCCAGTAAATCAAAACTCTAGATGCTTATAATTAATCAGTCAGATTTCTACAACAAAAAATTCTCAATTCACATGATACCCACAAAATAATTTCAGAGCCAATTGGTAATGATACAAGCTTCCCATCTAGATTAGAGAAGTTATCCCAATTATTCTACCCCTATTCGATATTATAGCTACCTGTGGCTATTTAAAGCCACATGGAATCTGAATCATCCTGTTCACCCTCCATCTTCCTCCTCCTGTCTCGCTCCCTGTCCCTGCAACTCTTAAAGCTGCCTCCCTTCTCCCTGTCTGATCACAAGCTTTTTGTTGTATTCATATTTAAATTAATTGGACAGGGAAAATTCTGCTACAAAGTTCAAAGTGTGTTTGCATGTCACTGAGGCATAAGCAGCTTGTCCTGGGTCAGTACATGGCATTACTGTTAAGAGAAGTTCCATCCACACTAGGAGAAAGACCACCCTCTTACTTCATTCATACTACAGACTAGAGGCAACCTGTAAATAAATATATGGGGGAAAAAAAGAGAAGCAGCAATTTAAACAAAAGAAATGATCAGGATAACATATAAAGGATGATCGAGTCAAACAAACAGACACCTCTGCTTATACTATTTCACAGAAGTCTTATGCTTCGTCCCTTTCTGTTATTTTTTTTTCCCCCTTTGGACAAAGGGCTCTATCCATGTTCAGTTGACCTGCCAGCTCCTGGCAGCAAAGAAACAATATTGTATACCTTTCAAATCAGGAAATATTGCAACCGTGAGAAGGCATCTGATTTTCCCATCTACTGAGTGATGGGCCTGTGTTTTCCCTGTGCTCATGTTATACAGTGCAGTCTGAAGCGCTGACCAGAGGTGCCCTGAGTGCTAAATTCGGTATCGGGAACAATTTAGCAGCTTGTTTAACTCTCAAACGTATCTTGGAAAGAGATTCTTCTATTTGGATGCTCAAGGGGATGTAGGTTGAGGCATTTAATTGCTTGTGCTTGTGTAAAGCTTTGAATCAAAACTAAATAGTATACACAAGGAGAGTGGGTGGTTTATACTTGATAGAGTACTTGCCCATTGATCAATTGCCCTAAATTAGATTTCTAAGTTATTCCATCTTCAAAGTCTCTCCTCGTTAAATTCCTGTTGTTGTTGTTGTTGTTGTTGCTATGATGATGATTAATGCATATGTTGCATGCACAAGAGTACAACTGTGTTAATCATGTACATATGCACACTCATGTAGAGGTCAATGCCAAACATGCAGCGTCTTCTTCAATTTGCTTTCTTCTCGTTAATCTCTCTTTTTTTATTAGATATTTTTTTAAATTTACATTTCAAATGCTATCCGGAAAGTTCCCTATACCCTCTCCCCTCCCTTGCTCCCCTACCCACCCACTCCCCCTTCTTGGCCCTGGCATTCCCCTGTACCGGGGCATATAAAGTTTGTAAGACCAAGGGGCCTCTCTTCCCAATGATGGCTGAACAGGCCATCTTCTGCTACATATGCAGCTAGAGACACGAGCTCTGGAGGTACTCGTTAGTTCATATTGTTGTTCCACCTATAGGGTTGTATCCCCCTTCAGCTCCTTGGGTACTTTCTCTAGCTCCTCCATTGGGGGCCCTGTGTTCCATCCAATAGCTGACTGTGAGCCTCGTGTGAGGCTATGCCAGTGCCTGGCAAACATAGTGAGTGGATGTTCTCGTTAATCTCAATAGCTGATTGGCAGCATTTATATTCAGAAGCCGACTGGCCTTTGGAGTCTTGCTATCACTGCTCCTCAACGCTAGGGATATGGACACACAGCCCATCCCAGATTCACACTCAGGCTTCATGCTTGCAGTGCAATAGCCCTTACCCACTGAGATAGCTCCCCATCCCTCTAGTTTCCCCAGATGTTTCCCGATAGTTTGTCAAGTTGGTTCATGGTCTGATAACCTATATCCTTAAGGCTTCTCACTTCTGTGGTGCTCCAACAGTTAAGTAAGCTGTCACTCACAAACACTGCATCTTTGTGACTATAAAAATCCTATAAAAATTTCCCAAAGAGAAGTTTTGACTCTTTAAAACATAGTCTTTTTCCATTTAAAACTCAAGTTATATAAGAAAACCCTAATACCTGAACTTTGTAATGTTATAATTTGGGGGTTGTGTGCTGCAAAAGGGCAGAATGTATTAGTGAGTAAAGAGCATTTTGAAATGTTCTGATCTTTAAAGTGACGCCTTTTCTGTTTCACTAGAAGGCTATGTGTCAGGCTAGCAAAGGATACTGAAATCTAGGCTAATAGGGGAGAAGCAGGGCTGCAGGTAAAGCAGTCCTCAGAGGCACTCTATCCGTGGCCTGGATCTGCTCCCTGGGGTCTAGTTACTGCTGAAGATTTCCTGGGTTAGTTCTGGCCATGGGCCAAGATGACATACAACACAAACATGTGGATAATGAGGTTTACCTCAGAGACAGCTTAACACAGCAATGGTCAATACTCAGTTTCTAATGCACACTTTGAAGCTTTCCCTGTGTCAAGCCCCCCCCCCCCCCGAAGATATCTGTCTCCATTAGAGTGCTGTTCAGTCTAGTGTGAGAGTAAGCAAGCATGGGAGACAGAATAACTTCCCAGGAATATGCGATGCTTCTCAAGATGTGGAAAACCACATTATAGTATTAATATTCTTATTGCCATATCATTTCAGAAGCCACATAAGCTTACAGATATAACACCAAATTGAGACGTATGTGAATGTATTGTGATGTGCTTCTCTTACCAGAAACCAATATATAATCATATATTCAGATAATCAGATAGGGGAAGATATAGAAATATGAGAATGGAAAACAGATAACTGTTAACTAGATGATGAAGACATGGATAGATGGATAGATAGATGACAGACAGACAGATGATGGATGGATAGATTACAGACAGACAAACGGACAGAAAGATAGATGACAGATGATAGATTAGTGGATAGACAGATGGATAACCAAGAGACAGACAGAGAAATATATGATGGATGGATAGATGACAGAAAGGTAGATAGATAGATAGATAGATGATAGATAGATAGATAGATAGATGATAGATGATAGATAGATAGATGACAGATAAACAGACAGATAGATAGGTGATAGATACATAATAGGTGATAGATATACAGATGTTAATGCCCTAAGTAGCTTTAGCTGTCAACTTGACACAGCTTCGGATTGTCTCAGGGAGACTCAATTGGAGTATTGCTGGTATCAGAATGGTCTCAGTGGGGGCAGGGAGCATTGTCTAGATGGCTACTTGATATAGGAAGGCCAAGCTTACTGTGGTATTATCCCTAGTAGCCATTCTTGGGATATGTAAAATAGCTAGTTGAACATAAGTTAAAGGGCTGACCTGAAAGAAAGCACTCTTTCTACCTGGGTTCAGCTTTCAGCTAGTATGTTAGTCAAGGTTCTCTAGAGTCACAGAACTTACAGGTAGTCTCTATATAGTAAGGGAATTGTTGATAACTTACAGTCTGTAGTCCAACTCCCAACAATGGTCAGCAGCAGCTGTGAATGGGAGTCCAAGGATCTAGCAGTTGCTCAGTCGCACAAGGCAAGCAGGCGAAGAAATGAGAGTCTTCTTTTCCAATGTCCCTATGTAGGTCTCTAGCAGAAGGTGTAGCCCAGATTAAAGGTGTGCACCACCACGCCTTTAACCCCAGATGACCTTGAACTCAAAAAAATCTCCCTGTCTTAATCTTCTGGAATTCATAGCCACTATGCCTCAAGATCTCCATGACAAGATCCAGGTCAGAAACTTTTATCTCCCAGCCTCCAGATTAGGGTCATTAGTGAGCCTTCCAGTTCTGGATTGTAGTTCATTCCAGATATAGTCAATCTGACAACCAGGAATAGCCACTACATCTAGTGTGTTAGGTTCATGCTTTGACATCTTTCCATATGGAGTATAATATATGAGTTTCAATATACTCTCTCCACTCTAAGTCACTTTTGGTCATAGTATTTATCACAGTGGCAGAAAAGCACACTATACCAGATAGATCGATGGCTAGATTAACAAATGTATGGGCAAACAATAGATGTATGAATGTTTTCTTTGGATGTTTACACAGTAGAGATATGTTAACCCAATCAGAGCTGGACATGAAATGTATTTTCTTTTCCACAGTTATTTTGCACTGCCTATACACTGTATTTAATCTTGGATATTGTTTGTATTACATTTATATCCTATGAGTGAATAAGAGAATATTGCATCTCTTGGACTATGATGTAAACCAATGCAATATCCCAGCAGAGGCAAAGGGAATATCCCACAACAGGCCAGGGCCTTGTGGCACAATTGAAAGAACATAGAGTGTGTTTAGAAAGCATGAATTTTAATGAAGCTGGGGGTAGTTCCAAAGACATGACCAATGTGCCGTCCCACTGGTGACAAGTGATTGCAAGATGAAATCTGTCAATGGGCTAATGCCTTAACTTGTTCACAGCGAGTGATTTTCTTTCAAAGGCATTATCTCACTGGATAATATAGATAAATATTAACATATCTTATAATAGTAAGAATATATATATATATATATATATATATATATATATATATATATATATATTTCTGTCTCTTCACTGATCTTTATGGATATCTGAAGAACCCCGAAGAACAAGAAGGTTCCAGGTAGTAGAGATAGGTAAAGCAGATGGGTCTGTTCAGTTAGACACACACATTATTATATAACCAGGAAAACACCTTAGTTCAAAAGAAAGCGATCATAGCCTTTTAGCCAATCAGATAAAGACTTGTGTGCATGTAGAGAAAATGAGTCTCTGTGGTTTTCAGTGAATCTGAGCATTTGACCAGTTTGGAGAGAGCAACTGCTAAACACTTGGTGTGGTTGCGTATCTGCACTCAGTTTCAGAAGGTTCTGATCCTAATTCTACTGGGAAGGCCTGGTGGGCATGACTGTACTGCACTCTAGTATGAGGTCCTCCTGTAGAAGGCAGGACTGCTGTTCTCAGCAGGTACCCCTAGGCTATTTCTAATTTTGCTCCACATTTTGTCTTCCAAGTACCTCTGGAGACCATGTCATCTGTTATTCAAACCGACAGTGTTTCTCTTCAGACGATTCAAGAATCTGGCAGCGCTTTTCCATGTGTAAATGAGCCTGGGGAATTATTCCACTGCCCAAGTGCACAGAGCTGAGCTACCCACTCATTCCCAGCCTGCCCCAAGTTCCAATCCTGTGGCAAGATGGCCTTCTTCCCATCTGGACCCTGGAGGATTCTCCAGAAGTATGTGATAACACTTTATGGCCTCTGCTTTTGGCTTTAGATTATGGTGCTTCACTGACAGTATCTGTAGCTGAGCAGCCTGGTGTGACTTCTTTGTTTACACCCTCACAAAGACTTCTAGAATATCCACGCACAAGCAGCTGAGCATATCACTAATGCTGCCAAGTCCTTATTAATATATTGGAAATTCAGGATAGAGATAGTCTATAGAAACAGTTTTCCAAGACAAGTAACTGCTACTCAGTGCACAGGTGTTGGGAGATACGAAAACCTATGAACCACTGCTTCTTGTTTATTACCTTTTCTTAAAGCCCGAAGACTAAACGACATATATAAATATTACAATTAAGCATACCATTAGCTAGGCAGTGATGGTGCAAGCCTTTAATCCCAGCACTTAAGAGGCAGAGGGAGGCAGATTTCTGAGTACTAGGCTAGCCTGGTCTACAGTGAATTCTAGGACACCCAGAGTTATACAGTGAAACCCTGTCTTGAAAACAACAACAACAACAACAACAACGACAAAAAGCAAAAAACAAAAGAAAACAAAAAGCAGATGATCAACATACACCCTGCCAATGCCCATAAGTTTCTATGGTTCTTAAAATTAATGTGGATATCCTTCTTAGATTGTCATTCTATGATATAAAGAACATTTTTTATCAATGCTATCTATCATCTTATGTCTAACTTCTTACCCAAATTCAGTTTCTATTTACTTACAAATTGCATTCTTACTTCTGCATAAATCTTTATAAACACTATGTTCTCACACCTCAGCATAGACAGACTTTATTCTTATAACTACAACACATATGGGTAGTCACTAAATTTCAAAGAATAGTATGTGGATTTGTTTCCGGGGTGTGCATATCTCCTCCCTGAAGTATGATAAACTCTGTACTGCCCTTATTTCTGTAGCACTGGAAGATAAGGACTTGTTTTCAACATAGCTAAAATTGCAAAAACTAGAAAAGAGACTCTCGGGCCTCTATGGTAAATTGTGATAATACCTTGTAATTAGGAAATCTGAAAGAATGAGCAAGCTGAACACTAGACATAATGGGTTTTAGCCATGGGAATGGAAGGATTGATGATACTTTTGATGGCCTTTTTATGCTTGAAAGTATTTCTAGTTAACTGGCTTCAATCGCAAGGTATTTCTCAATCAGTACTATTACCTGGGATCTATATGTGTGGTACACACCTGATTTTATATGTCTAATTAAACCTGGTGACATGCATTGGTTTGGGGGTGATTCTGGTTATTCTCTTTAGAAATGATGAGACCAAGCATGTGTGGTTGTCTGTTTAGGAACATAAAAGGGTAGCATGTGAATGAGCTGCCCATTTCAATTGGCTCACTTAGAGCTTTGACTCACCTACCCCTCCATGATGGCTTCCTGCTATGCAGAGAATGGCAACTTGAAAAGCATCCACACTATTGAGTTTGCTACCTCCTTGTGTGCCCAACAAATCTGTGGAGATGGTTTTAAAAGAAGTAAAGTATTTTTCCAACTTGTTAATATATTTATATCTTGCACTTCATGATTCTATGAACAATGATTCTGACAGCATGCTTCAAACTAACTGACTAGGAAGCACTGGTTTCTGCTGTCACAGCCTTCCACCAATTAGCCTTTGTCTGTGGTGGCTAACAAGGCATTCTTAGCCTTAAAATGTTTGTTAAGCCTAGACTTCTAAACTTTTTCACAATCAAAAAAGCAAAAAGATATTTACTTTTAACTTTGCTTTGGAAATTATTTATAAGACTCATATTTTTAATAAATAGTGGGATAATCTGGTCTTGTAATATAAATTTTGCCAGGACATTTGAAGATATTAACCTATTCTTTAAAACAAAAGTGAATCTTGATTCATCTTGTGCAAATGAATGGCTTATTTCACATCATGATATCAATGCAAAGACAATACTATCCAGTTGTTGGAACTGTTTTGAACATCATTTGGTAGAAAAGACAAACATTTGTTTAAGTCTACAGGACTCAGGGTGAAGAATAAGGGACAGCTAGCTAGGCCTTCACTGGGGACTAATATGGATGTTTCCTGTCGCACATTCTCATTTACTTTTTAATTTTTTTATCATCTTCCTTAAAGATAATTCTATTTTATCAGGTATAATATTTAGGTTTGAATGTTAAATTGTTATCATGAGATTTATAACAGAACTCATTTGAGCTGCTTTTGTTTCCTACCCACTTCCTGGATTTTATTTTTTTCTTTCCATTATCTTTTGCTCCAGTGAAGATCCTGAGATATGATACATAGGCATCTAATCTTCTACCACAGGTTTATAACACACATTATCCATGCGACCATTATCTCAACCTTAAGGAAATGGTTTTGTTGTTGTTGTTGTTGTTGTTGTTGTTTTGTTTTGTTTTGTTTTGTTTTTGTTGTTGGTTGGTTGATTTAGTTCTGTTTGTTTGCTTTAAAAATTATAATTGGGAGCCTAAAAGATGGTTTGTTCTTCCAGAGGACCCAAGTTCAATTCCCAATAGCCACAAAGTAGCTTACAAATATCTGTAATTCTAGTTCCCTGGGATCTGAGACCCTCACACAGACATATGTGCAGGCAGAACAGCAATGTACATTAAAAAAATAAATATACTAATTTCTTTTTTTAAAAAAATTAGATTTGGTAGTGGTGACACGTGCCTTTACTATCAGCACATGTGAGGCAGAGGCAGGCAGAGCAGAGGCAGGCAGTGATCTGTGAGTTTGAGGCCAGCCTGGTCTACAGAGATTTCCAGGAGAAATGGGGCTACACAGAGAAACCCTGTCTTTAAAAAGAAAGAAGCAAATCAACAAAAATGATGCAGAAATCTTAGGAAAGGCATCTCCTTTGGTGTTTTACTCACTGTTTAATAGATACTAATTTCTCATGACTTTAATTCTTACTGGTTTTGACTATTGTACTTTTTTTGCCTGAAGCCTGCAAAGTACCCTCATTAGCAGCTGTAGACATGTGCCATTTGTGTCAATGCCGTAGTTGTAAGGAGCATACTTTTTGTTAGTCTTAATGGTTTTATACTTGTTTTGTTGTGGCTTCTGTTTTATCTCTCTAATTGTATTTCACTTACAAGATGTATTTATTTCTTCTCTCTGATCCTGTGGTTGGGTTGCTCTGAGTAGCTAGCTGGCCTGCTGATTCTGCTTACAGGTGTAGGAGTCAGTTTTTCTGTGCCTCTGCATCTGATAATGATAGCTGCATGGATTCTGCACAATGCAAACACACCGAGGAGCCAGGAGAAACTGTGGCCAGGTGAAGGACAAGCACCCGGTCAGTCTCATTCATGGAAGATTGGTCCAGAGGAGTGCCACACATCTGGGGAACTACTGCCATTCCTCACCAGAGAGGGTGTTACTGCTGAATCTTCTTCACAACATGGGCTTCCTTTCCTGCCTTTATAAGTAGCTTGCATTTTGAGAGATTGTCTTTCCATTTCTACGCAACCCTTACAACTGATTTTCTATCATTGTTTTTAAAAAGTCCTTTGAAAGGTTTTTTTTTTTTTTTTCCAGAATGAGTTGTTGTCACTTCTTATTCTGATCTTAGAGTATGGTTCTTCTTGTTTATGTCAGAATGTTTGTTCGTGTGTGTGTGTGTGTGTGTGTGTGTGTGTTTTACACACTAATTTACAATTGGTAAGGCTTTTCTTTCTTCAGTTCAGCTACTCTTTCCTTTCCGCCTTTTCACTGGTATGAGTCTTTTATGATGTTTTATATGCACTTTTCTTCTCAAATATCCGGTGGTCTTCATTTTCTACTCTAGGACTAAGAAACGGCAAAGTCAGTTTAGACCTTCACTAAGTGGTGGTGGTTCTCCACTGGGCACAGAGCAGCGTTGTTACTGATTTCCCATGCCTAGTGAGGGCTGGCGAAACATTCTGGTTTTATTTTCTTTTAAAAATTCTTTTATTAGATATTTTCTTCATTTACATTTCAAATGTTATCCCCTTTCCTAGTTTCCTCTCTGAAAATCCCCTATCTCCTCCCCTCTTCCCCTGCTCCTCAACCCATCCAATCCCTCTTCCTGGCTCTGAGTTTGAAGTGCCTTTGAAGGTTTTTACATGATGAATATTTCAGGCAAACCTATTTTTCTAGCATGTTCCTTATTAGCAACGTTAGCTATATGTAATGCTCTAATGCTACTCAAGCTGAAGTATTCCAAAGAACACCTTTCTTTCCCCAAGTCCTAGGTATGGTTGAAGCGGTGTTTGGAAGCTGTTAAGATGCAGAAAAGGATCCTTGGTCTAAAGTGCCAAAGCCAATCTAAGTTTCCTGCATGGAGTCTTTGTCATTTTCTTAGTTTCTTAATATTTATTTATTTATTTATTTATTTATGGTAGGAATAGGGAGGTAAAGAGAAATATACGTATTGATGTCTCTTACCAGCTTGAAGTTGAAATTACTCAATTTGAAAACAAATTCTTGTTATTGTTCTTCTTCTTCTTCTCTTCTTCTTCTTCTTCTTCTTCTTCTTCTTATTATTATTATTATTATTACTTAAAAGCTAACAAGAGCTGGGAGTGGTGGCGCACGCCTTTAATTCCAGCACTCGGAAGGCAGAGGCAGGGGAATTTCTGAGTTCGAGGCCAGCCTGGTCTACAAAGTGAGTTCCAGGACAGCCAGGGCTACACAGAGAAACCCTGTCTGAAAAAAAAAAACAACAACAAAAAAAAATGCTGTCTTTTTTCCACTGGATGGTTTTAGCTCCCTTGTCAAAAATCAAGTGACCATAGGTGTGTAGATTCATTTCTGGATCTTCAATTCTATTCCATTGATCTACATGTCTGTCACTGTACCAGTACCATGCAGTTTTTATCACAATTGCTCTGTAGTACAGCTTAAGGTCAGGCATGGTGATTCCAACAGAGGTTCTTTTATTGTTGAGAAGGGTTTTTGCTATCCTAGGTTTTTTATTATTCCAGAATTGATCCATTCTTATTTCCTTGTACAAAGCTCAAGTCTAAGTGGATCAAAGACTTCCACAAAAAACCAGAGACACTGAAATTGATAGAGGAGAAAGTGGGGAAAAGCCTCAAAGATATGGGCACAGGGAAAAAAATTTCTCAACAGAACACCAATGGCTTGTGCTGTAAAATCAAGAATTGACAAATGGGACCTCATAAAATTGCAAAGNTNNTNTAANGCAAAAGACACTGTCAACAAGACAAAAAGGCCACCAACAGATTNGGAAAGGATTTTTACCAATCCTAAATCTGATAGAGGACTAATATCCAATATGTACAAAGAGCTCAAGAAGCAGGACTCCAGAAATTCAAATAACCCCATTTAAAAAATGGGGTACAGTGCTAAACAAAGAATTCTCAACTGAGGAATACCGAATGGCTGAGAAACACCTGAAAAAATGTTCAACATTCTTAGTCATCAGGGAAATGCAAATCAAAACAACCCTGAGATTCCATCTCACACCAGTCAGAATGGCTAAGATTAAAAATTCAGGTGACAGCAGATGCTGGCGAGGTTGTGAAGAAAGACGAACACTCCTCCATTGCTGGTGGGATTGCAAGCTTGTACAACCACTCTGGAAATCAGTCTGGCGGTTCCTCAGAAAATTGGACATAGTACTACCAGAAGACCCAGCAATACCTCTTCTGGGCATATACCCAGAAGATCTTCCAACTGGTAATAAGGACACATGCTCCACTATGTTCATAGCAGCCTTATTTATAATAGCCAGAAGCTGGAAAGAACCCAGATGTCCCTCAACAGAAGAATGGATACAGAAAATTGTGTATACTTACATAATGGAGTACTACTCAGCTATTAAAAACAATGAATTTATGAAATTCTTAGGCAAATGGATGTATCTGGAGGATATCATCCTTAGTGAGGTAAGCCAATCACAAAAGAAGTCACTAGATATGCAGTCACTGATAAGTGGATATTAGCCCAGAAACTTAGAATACCCAAGATACATTTTGCAAAACACTAGAAAACCAAGAAGGATGACCATTGGGTGGATACTTCATTCCTCCTTAGAATAAGGAATAAAATACCCATGAAAGGATATAGGTACAGAGACAAAATTTAGAGTTAATATGAAAGGATGGACTATCCAGAGACTACCCCATCCGGGAATCCATCCTATCATCAACCACCGAACCCAGATACTAATGCACATACCAGCAAGATTCTGCTGAAGGGACCCTGATATAGCAGCCTCTTGTGAGGCTATGCCAGTGCCTGGCAAACACAGAAGTGGATGCTCACAGTCAGCTATTGGATGGAACACAGGGCTCCCAATGGAGGAGCTAGAGAAAGTACCCAAGGAGTTGTAGGGGGCTGCAACCCTGTAGGTGCAACAACAATATGAACTAACCAGTACCCCCTGAGCTTGTGTCTCTAGCTGCATATGTAGCAGAAGATGGCCTAATCGGACATCATTGGGAAGAGAGGCCCCTTGTTCTTGTAAACTTTATATGACTCAGCACAGGCAAAGGCCAGGTCCAAGTAATGGGAGTGGGTGGGTAGGGGAGCAGGGGTGCGGGAGGGGGGTATAGGGAACATTCGGGATAGCATTTGAAATGTAAATAAAGAGAATAATAATAAATAATTTTTAAAAAGCTAACAAAATCATTTGAGCTATTAAGCCAGTATTCATAAATTTTTCTTTTATGCTTATCTGATACAATATAGAACTTAGGGTTTAGCAATCATCAATTGATGTATTTTAAATATGAAGCATTTGCGTTTGAGGCAGGTAAGGTGACTTGCCTGTGCATCTCAACAGATACATACACATTCAAATTTGAACTAGTTGCCTGTTCATTGCTTAGCAATAGGTAGGCTGTTATTTTTCTTTGGGTCTGCTTCATCATTTTTACTCACTGCAATTTATGTGATTCTTTGGGGATGCAGAAAGCAAGGTGTAAGAAAATCAAGGTGTTCACACACCAACTTAACATCTTAAACACGTCCCTGCTTCATTAAGTAAACATTGAAGAAAAGAGAAAATCCACCCACATCGGTGTTTCTATATTTGCCATTTCTATGTGTTTTTCAAACTTAGACATCCTGGTTGACTTGATTGCGATTTAAGGTTCGCTCCCTTATTTTGACAGTCTCATTCATATTTAATTTCAAGCCATTTTTACCACTCTCTGTCTTCTATCTCCAGTAAGATACACACTCTTCCTATAATGCAAATGTATGGTATCCCATATTCTAATCACCTTCAAATTTCTTCTTTCTCAATTTCCTGTAACAGGATGAATGTGTGCTTAAATATCTCTGTCAGTTAAAGGTTTTTTTTTTCTTCCAGCTTTTCAACAATATTCCCAATTAGTTTGTTATTCAGAAAACTGCAGCATTGGAACATGCTGATGGAAGAGAGAACTTCTCATATTTAAAATCTATCTTATAGAAACCAGATCATGACAGCACATCTTTTCTATTCCATCGTTATTATATCGCTCTTGGATTCTGGGTTTCTCCTTTAATGTTTTGGGAAGAGACTAATTTCTACTACACATGGACAGACAGTTTTGGTGCTTTGCATTTTTAACGGTCTCAAAGGCAAAGTCTTATTTCTCTGACTTGTACTACTGAACTGATAGTCAGTTAAAGATGACTTCTGTTTTCTTCTTTTGCGACCTCTGTCTTTGGCTCCAAGTTTATCTTTCAAATTTACGAACAGAGCAGTTCACAACTCCAAATCACCAACCCTTCATTCCCACCCAACCAGCAACTGACTTCTTCTAGATCCGCACATTGTGTGTAGAATCGAGTTACCTTCCTTCTGTTGATACTTGTTGGATGGCTGAGGTAGTCATTAGAACAGGTATGATCCTCATTGCTTCCTGTGTTTGAATGCTTGACCCATAGGGAGTGGCACTGTTAGGAGGTGTGGCCCGTTGGAATAGCCGTGGTCCTGTTGGAGGAAGCCTGTCATTGTGGGTATGGGCTTTGAAGTCTCATATATAAGCTCAAGCTATACCCAGTGCAGAATTGGAGTCTCTTCCTGGCTGCCTGCAGAAGATAGACCCTTTCTGCTGCCTGTGGATAAAGATGGAGAACTCTTGGCTCCTCCAGCACCATGTCTGCCTGCACACTGCCATGCTTCTCACCATGATGATGTGCAATGATGTAAGCCAGTCTCAATTACATGTTTTCCTTTATAAGAGTTGCCTTGATCATGTTGTCTCTTTCTAGCAATAAAACCCTAACTGAGATGGCAGATTTTTAGGTTTTCTTTCCACTAACATTTTTGGTTTCACTATTGGGCAATGTTACTCTTTCTAATAAATCATTTGTTTGTGATTTTATTAAAGATGTTTTCCTATTAGCTCACAATTTTGATGCTTTCTTACACTTTTAAATGGAAAAGTTTCCTATTATTTCTCTTTAAACTATCACACAACTGACCAAAACCATTATTTTATCTCTTCCTCTTCATTCCTTACAGTCTATTTTCCCTTTCAGATGCTATGCCGAAGGCGTTCAAACAGAATGGAGGTTGTGGGTCTTTTTTTCTTTACCTTACTTCAGTTTAGCAACAATAGTGATTTGCTCATTCAATTGAATATCTGGTCATTTATGTCATACTTAGTTCACTGACTTAGAAACTACAAAAAGCAATCAATTTTATTTCTTAAGTAAAGAAACATGATGACTGCTTCCTGATTTTCTTGTAAATATAAGAAATGAATGGATTTCAGGATATTTGGCCACACATGCATCTTTAGAGTTAATTTCTAGTTTAATCTGTGTATCATTCTTGTTTTCAAGTCATTGCTTGAGGTCTTTCTATCACTACTACTCTATAGCTCTTTTGAGTCTGTGTTGATGCCTTTACTACAGGTAAGGATAGCACTCGCTATTTGTGGTCACTGTACCACATATCTGCTGAAGTACACCATGGAGATCAGTCATAGGCCTGAGACTGAGCCACGGGTAGCAGTGATCCAGAACCTCCCCTCTCCTCCAAAAGCCCTAGGGTTTTATCTTCCTTTACCATTTCCAGGTTTTGGCAGCTGTCACCATTTCTTGGCCTGTTGCCTCATCTGCAGGCTCAGGCTAATTGACTGAGTGATGTCCGCTGAGTCAGACTCAGATTCTGTTTAACTTTAACAGATTCAAATGGTAAGGCAAGACCGCCGGGAGGATACATGATGTTTGAAGGGAGTATAAATAAGACCCGACAGTCAGGCTTGCAGAGCTAGCTTTGAAATGCTTTGATTGTCTCACATCTTCCTCTTCCTCTATGTTGATCTTCACTCCTCTGAGAAAGGCACAGCAGAGAGAGAACTCCTGGTGTCCCTCTTGGTCCTGGTTCCTCCTGCTGACTTGTGCTGATTTGGCTGAGGCCTAGCTGTTCTGCTGGGTCGTTCCATCACTGCTGATTGGTGACACTACTGAACAGGACTGCTGGTATAGATCCTGAACACATAGACTGAATTTGCTCTAAAGAACTATTTCTAAACAGGTCCACTTCCCCCATATCCTAATAACATTTTGTTCCCACCAATTCTGGTGGATGGTGGGCTAGAAAAGAGGTTAAAACTTTTGTTTTTTTTTTGAAAAAAAAAATCCTTTATTAAAAGCACAGTTAAGAAAAATTTAAGCCACACAGATTTTTCTTTTGGTCAGAGTAGATTGACTTTTTTTAAAAAAAACAAAAACCAAAAACCAAAAAACTAACTTTATGTTTTTATCTGTGTAAACAGATTGCTTGTGTTAATATTTTGTGGAATATCTCTAAATTTTAGAAAAGTATATAATAAACTATCTTCATAAACTTCTTATTCACTGCATTGTGTATTTCCCAGTAAGACGGCTCTATAGGCTCTAAAGAGGTGAGCACAATTACTACATTCTTGGCTGGTTTCCCTTTGACCTGGTGTAATTGTTTCACTTTTTGAACAGTTATTCCTGCTGTGTAATTGCTACCTACTTTGTTTTATTTATTCTTTGTTGTAAATTCTACACCGCCAGGCACCTATAACAACCTGAACACAGTTTTGTTTATATTTCCAATGCATAATTTGGCTGCTCATTTATTTCTTTAATATACTTTATTTGTAAGTGAAAAACATATCTTTTTTTTTTTTTCAATTTGGAGTTGGATTCTCCTCTGTATGCCAATAAAAGAAGTTTTGTTTAATATATGAGCTAAGTCTTTATTTATATTTCATTTCAGGTCTTCAATGAAATATATTACACTGAAGATTGTTTCTGTATATATTCTATATCTTTCCCTCAATTGTCAGTTGCATTACAAATTTAATTTTGAAGTTTTATTATACTTTGTCCTTAGGAAAGTGCATCATACTATAGTGATTTTCTTTATAGCAAAATGTGTAGAAGATCCCCTTTCCTTCTTGTTCCACCATCTTAGCTTCCTGCCTCATCTCCCAGGCTATGGTGTCTGAGCCTCTCCATGTAGAGCTGTCAGGGTCAGAGATTATTTTTATGCTTCCATCTTCACGCTTTACTTACGGATCCATGTCTCCTTATCATGTATATTCACTGGTACCACCCTCAAGCTTAATTTAGTGTTAAATTTTAAGTTAAATATAGTCAGTTGGATCTTTTTTCATTTTTCTTCACTTTATGTAGTTTCCCACATTTCTCCACTAATGGAATGGTACTCCTGCTCTAGAGGACAAGATAGCATTTCTGCCCTGTGGTGAGTTGAACCGAGCTCTACTCAGCTTTGCTGACGTGGAATTGGTTCTTCCAGATGCGCTTGTATGGAACTTGGGGTGGAGTTCACACCTCCTCCCGTTCTCTGTATGGGACATGGGCTTTTGTACTTGGAAGTCATTATACTTTGTTTGTTTCATACAACTTTCAACTTTTCCTAGTTCCTGCTAGGGCAATTTACTAGGTAGACTGTAGACGATCTCATCCCTTATATTAGTATGGTTTATCTTGAGTTATTAATTCTAATATATATTTTGGATACTAATACATTGTGTAAATTTGCACATGAAACTATTGAACATGTAGAAAACTATTTTAAGCCCAAAGAAAATTGTTTATAGTTAGTAAAATCTATGAATTCTTTTTCTCCATCTAACAATCTAGTCTCCTTTCTTTTCATATTAACTCATGAAAATGTGAGTTTTCCTCATACAGTATTATCCCGGCCCGCGGGACAAGCTATTTTGTGGGGTCTAGGGGGATGGAGCCTGAAAGTGAAATGGGCGAGAAAGAGGAGGAAAGACAAGCAAAGGTGTCAAGGCTTCCTTTACTGCCTGCCTGAACATTTGGTTATAAACACTGTGAGGGGGGATGGGGATGGGTTGAGAAATGATCAAAAGAAACAGAGTGAAGGACGAATGGGGGGATGCTGACTGCAGACTTGAAACTTCTTGTGATTTTCTCAGAGTCCTGGCATCACCATTCTGGAACGTGGGGCACCTAATCTCAGAGTCCCAGATACTCCCAAGGTGTCAGCTTAGGACAGAAGTCAGAGGAGGGAGATAGAGCAGTCTTGGCAGGGAGGGTGTAGAACAGTCCAGGGAAGGAGGGAGCAACTGGGCTCTCGACAAAGGACTATATGGCTCCCAGACCCGGGCTGTAAAAGGCCTGGTTTATCTCAGCCCGGTCTCCAACACAGTATATATACACATATAATTCAACTCAGATAATAATCCATTCCAGCTTTTGGGCAGAAATAGTGAATTCAATTTCAAGACTGATATACATTAACTCATATGCTTATTATTAACATCTTAGCACCATTTCTGCGGCTACAAAAGCCTGAAATGTATTAAACTCGTACTCCCAATGGCTGATATAACAACTGATTGATATCTAGTGAGGAACACGAGGCTGTATTACAAGGCACAGGGTGGCATCCGCTACAGCAGAGCAAGTTTATCAGCTTGACTTTTGGTTCCTTCTCTCTGCTTTTATACATGTGTGGATGCGAACAGGTGTGCATGTGTACACAGAACAAAACACAACCATAGGTGGTTTTCTCACACACAATACATGTTCTCTTGAGGCGAGGTCTCTCATTTGGTTTGTTCCTTACCAAGTAGACAAGGCAAAAGAAGATTCAGGATCTACCTGTATCTGACATTCATTACAGGGTTTACCAGCACATGCCACCAAACCTGGCTTTGGAAAAGCAGGCTTTTTCGAATTGAATTCATATCCTGTCCCTTGGAAGGCAAGAACTTCATAAGCTAAGCTAGTTTCTGAACCGTCTCTTCTTATAAGGTCACTGATGGGATCATTAGATCATCCAACCATCACCACTCCTCCTCATTCTAATTGTGACCGTAGGGTCCCATCTCCATATACTGCTGACATTTAAATCACAGCTTCATATTTCCCAATGCATGAATTCTTATGAAAAATATTTAAATCATAATATACCAAATAGGAATAGAGAGGTAGGTCAATTGATACAATGTTTACCTAGCATACAGGAGGCTCTGACTCAGAGCTCCAGTACCATATAAACCAGTTGTGGTTTTGGACATCAGGAAAGTAGAAGAAGGAAAGTCAGGAGTTCAAGGTTATCTCCAACTACATAGAGTTTGAGGATGAACACCAGAGGACTAGTTCCAAAAACTAAACCAAACTATACTTGAAAAAGGATAGTATAATAAAGGATCCTTGTGAATAGGCTAAAAATGAATAACACAGGAACAAGATGAGTAGAGTGAACAGATCAGAGAGGCACTTTGTAGCCTGTGGTGTGTGTTTAGCTGCAGCAAATTTCCAAGTGCAGTTTCATCATGATTGACAGTGTTTACAACCAGTGCTTGGCTAATGCTTGAATAGTTCCATGCACATAGGAACTTTGATCTGTCTTGTAATGCCATAAAAAGTTAAAGGTGGTTGCAAATCAATGTTTAAATCCTAAAACAAAGCTTCCAGAAAAACTATGAGGGAAAGTCTTTGAACTTTAGCTTTCTCAAATCTGAGAGCTATGTTACCAGGTGGCACATCATCATTTTGTGGTACATAACAGGTTATAGTATTGCATTCTATTTAATTAAAATACTTTATCTGACAAACATTGTTAGGAGACTAAAAAGACGACCGTGTCATAGACTATTGGAAAGTAATGTCTTTCAGTTGAGTTAGTGAGATAATTACTGTAACATTCAGTGCCTCTTAGACCACTGGGACTCAGGACATCTTGGTCCTCTAATATAGCTTGTCATGTGATAAGTTGTGTGGTAGTAGGAAAAATCTATTTCATCCCTGATCCTAAGATTCAAATGGGATACATTTCCTGGGTTTGATTTGAAAGGATTATCATTGTCTAAAATATATACTATATTTTATCATGTATAACATTAACCTTTATTTTCTGTTCTCAGATAAGTAATAAAATGTGTTGATTTATTTATGACTCTGGTGCCTGCATTTCTTAAACAAGAAGAAAAATCACATATTAAAGATTTGAGTGATAATGTTACAAAGTCATTTCATTATAGGTCATAAGATTCCACTCTACTGTTTACCCTCTGTGGCTATATTTGAGTCCCTCTAGAATTTAGCCTATTTCTTACATTAGATCATGAGTTCTTCTATATTGAGTCATGAGTTTGAAAACAACATAATTTTCTGAGGTTTCACTAAGATTTGTAATAAGTCCTAGAATTTGATGTGTACTCTCAAAATTGTACCTCCAGCATTGTCTTTTACCCAGCTTTTCATCATTTTGTGCCTGTATATGTATATAGATAGATAGATAGATATAGAAATATGTATATGCATATGTGTATATGTGTATGTATACACTTAGACACATATATATGTACTCTCAGATACAACATTGTTTTGAAATGCTATAGCAACAGCTGCAGTTCCAGTGCTAACTCATCAAAATCTTTACATTCCAAGTAGAAACACCAGGAGCTGTCTAGAACTGGACTTGAAACCCTTCTAAAATTGATTTGTGTAACTAGAGACTGATTTGTGGAAGCACTTTCTTCATGCCAGCATTTCCTGTTCCCTAAAGTGGTTCTTAGCCCCAGCAGAAGCATATCCAATCATCCCAGTTATTAGCCTGTGCTCTCATAGTGCATCAAGCACCTGGATACATATTGCCTTAATGGTATCCTTAAGAGTAAAGGTCAGCAACTTGAATATGGGGTAGCAGGTTGTATTGTAGGGGAAATGAGAACCAAAGAGAGGCTCATGGCTCACAAGACAGATATTTGGTTATATCTGTCACATTGGATCATGAACTTTTGTTCTCTAGTTGAAAGGGCAGTTTCCAATTTTTTTTCTCTTAACTGAGCAAGAAGAGAGAAAAGCAAGCTGACTCTCTTGATACCCACTCCTGGAAATTCGATGGGTAGTACCTTGAATCCAATAGAGAATGCTGAAGTCTCACCAACTGTTTCTATGGCAACCTCATCCCATAATAAACACATATATATATTGAAAAGAAGTCACTCATTCAGTAATTTTCTTTAGCCTACCTCATTATTTATTCATACATAAAAGTATCTGTGCACATATAATAATGCAGATGCATATGCATACAAACACATAGTTTTATATGTAATTATGCAAATATACTTGTTTGTATACATTTTTATTATGTAGGTGTGTGTGTGTATGTATGTCTGTATGTGTGTGTTTGCTCATGGTTATATGGAAGTCAAAGGACAGCCTATCAGAATTGGTATTCTTCATCCATTCTGCAGTTCTATTTCAATTTCTGGCAGTTAGAAAATAGGAATAATATTACATTGAGTATTTGAAAAAGGGAATACAGTACAGATTAATGTTTATAATATTGTATGGCTCATTCTTTTAAGTCTTGATTTTAAAAGCAATTCTTCCAATATATATATTTTAAACAGTGTCCATAACTGCACACATATGGAATATTTTAGGAGAAGCTATTATGCTTACGCTAGAGTCTTCCTTTATGTGCTCTTACTGCATATCGAGGTATGCTCCATTATTTATTTAGTTTCTGCATTAGATGAGAAAACTGTCTATCTTCCCCAGTTCTGCAGGTGGTCAGACTTCTAACCCTGAAAAGACTCTGTATTCCAGAGCCCCACCGAGAAGAAGGTTAGCATCCCTTACCCCAGTCACAGGAGGTTTTTCTTTGCTTTGTAAGTTAACTGCTCAGCTCTGGAAGTGGCGTGGTTGCCTGTGGTAAGTGAGTTCAAATGTGAATATCTTGGTTTCAAGAAATTTAAGTATTACCATTATTTCCTTCCAGCTCTGCAATGTATGGATTTCCTTCTTTTATACCAACGAATGTCAGTTGATTCACATGTATTATTAGTATGATAAAAATCTAATATATTCTGCTTATATAACCATCTGATATGTTCAAGTACTCCAAACACTAGCAATGCTGTTCTCTTTCATTATCTCTTCTTTGGGTTATACTCAATATCTCGTCTACCCCCCCCCCCCATTATGTTAGGCTGCTGTGAATTAGCAAAGTATAGCAAGGTACAGCTTGAAGGACTGAAGACATTCAGAGTAGGAAAGTTCAGGGTTAGAACTGAAATTTAAGGAATGTAAGAATGAAAGGGGGATCATGAATACATTTTATTCAGTAGTGGAAAGTGAACGTCAATGGAATAGAACCAAATAATTAGAAAGCACCAGCTAAGACAGGATGATTTTGTATGGGGGCAGGGAGGGGATAAATACTTCAGAATTTAGTGAGGGAAGAGAGTAAGTAGAAATCAACAATGCTGCCTAGCGTTCACTGGGTTTTGTTTTTATAACATCATAAGAAGTATTTGTTGTCTTCCCATATAATATCAAATATTTATTTGCCCATGCTCAGAAATAGGCAACAAGATTCCTACTACTATTTTTCTGATTTTTGGGCTAGAATTTCACCTTCCTTTGCCTCCTTTGTAACTCTCATACAATCATAGTGTATAGTAAATGTTGTGAAACTATGAATAAATAAATAAATAAATAAATAAATAAATAAATACTCTTTTCAAGTGTACTGAAGTTCATATAGAAAGAATTTAACATGTCTTTTAAATTACAAGTTATCATGAGAAGTAAACAATTTTATTTATCCATGAGCAGCCTCCTATGGAGGCTCACACACACAGTACACTATACAACACATACACACAAGAGAAGATTACCTACATATTTAGAATTTTCTCTGAGATGTCGTTAGGATACCAAATGGATCCTCTTTTGGGTGGGAACTCACATGTGCTGGGCCATCATTGTTATAGAAAACATACAGCACCTTTGGCATTGGTTTGCTTTTGCAGGTGCAATACTTACAGACTTCATGTGGGAGAGAAAGTCTCTGGGTAATTTTAGAATCAATATGTTGCCCTTTCTTTGTTTATTCGTGATGGATCCAAGCTACACTGAGTTATAAGGCAATTGTGGTTTATTCTTTCTCTACAAAGTTCAGGCATGGAACCTCTGGTGGGTATTAACACTTTATGTGCTCCATGTCCTTCCCCTCTATCCCCTTCAGACTTTATTTTTCTATGGATCTTACTCCTGGCACAATATCTGTACATCATTAGGTTCTGCTTTTTATTAATTCCTGAATCCCCGATTTCAGTAGCCTGATTCTAGAAATCAGCCTGTCAGTTCTTTTAGAAGAATCAGCTTGTTAATAATGATTAAATATCAAATGCTGTGTTTATTGGGACTGCTGGGGATTAAACAGAGCTATGAGAGAGATAGTAGGCAGATGCCATACACAGAATTATATCCACAGCTCTACAGAGCACTGTTTTCTAGTTCTAAATTAGTCCTCTGTTGTATTACTGTAGATTAGAGAAAGATTATTGGCTTTGTCTTAGATGTTACATCACCAAGGAAGCTCTTTGCCTATTTTATATCAAATGCTGCTATTATGTTAACAATCACACCAACGTGGACCAACAGAGGAAATAATATTTGATGATTTTTTTCCCTTCACAAAACAAGTTCACCTGTCAAATGTTCTTTCTGGATATAGCAATTTCCATTTACTGCTGTAACTATTTCTTTGTAGCAATTTTAGAATGCCAAATTGTTTTCTAACATCCTTGATTGCAAGCAAAGCGTTCAGATTCTCCTTCAAAACAGATGTGCATGGGAAGATGTTGATTGTGTGTGTGTGTACATGTCTTCACATGCACACACACACACACACTCACATTCAGAGTGCTAAAAGTATCCTACAAGGCCTTCTGGCAAAAGCTAAGGTGTCATCCTTACACAAGAAGAGTGACAAATTATCCAAACTTAAGGTATGGTAATTTAAATAGTATTATTAGCCATCTCTTGTGTGGCACAGGGTAGAGACACACTTACAAAGGCAAAGCCACTTAATCTCTGAGAAGATTTATCACCTTGAGCTAAGAAAAATTTTTCCCTAGTTAATGGTATCTTTGGGTGAGATGTTTGAAATACTCCCTCTTCTGAGCTCAGCTGGAATCCCAGTTCCCCATACTGTGCAGTCTTTGCTAATGCCCTCTCTATAAGGGCTGTGATGTTTGCTCTATCCCCTTGATTCATGACCACTTCTGCAGTGTTAGATATTAGCTACTGTATTTGGGGGGAAAAACATATACTTCTAAGTAAGAGGCTTATAAAGGCAGTCTTTTGTCTTTTCATCTGGTTTGCAGCTTATACACAATAGCTGTCCAGTAAATATGTTGTTAAAACAGATTATTCATGGGCTTGTGTGAAAAAAATAAAGAGAAAGAAAACAATCTGTGATGGAAATTGGCTTGGTTATTTATTTTGAATGATCCTTATGACTCTCACATTTTTTTAGACAAAAACACTAATTGCAATATTTGGGAAATTATAAAATTTGTTTAGATAACAAATAGAAGAAAATAAAAATTAAGTGGTGCAGCCTTTTTTGAATACTAATCTTAAGTAATTTCCCTTAAAATATTTGTTAACTCTCAGAAGGAAGGGAAAGTACCAGAAACATTTACTTGTATTCTAAATTTTAAAAAAAGATTAACATTTATGAAATAGCATGAAAGGGCTTCCAAAAGTACACCTGTTATAAGAGTTTTAGAGACCAGGACTCAGACATTCAGATACTCAGAACCTTAGAGTTAAGCAAAGGCTGTGAATTCATGGGAGTTCATGTGAACAGGCAAGTTAAAAGAAGCAGAAAAACAAGGTGAATCACAGTAGGGAGAGCAGGCTCTGAAACCCATTTCTTGTTCTGTCTCCATCGACCACCCACTCTGGAAACCTTGAAAATGCTCTCTCATAGCCTTGGCCACAGAGACACCCACAGACACCAAGGAGCATCATCAGAGGATGCTTGCTTATCAAAAGTAAGTCAGCTTTATGCTAACTGACTTTTGATCAGTGTAGCAGGACAATTCATTGGTACGAAAGTATGATCTTTCCCTTATACTAGGGCAAAGAACCTTCACAGGACCAAGGGTATAGGGGAATGCCTGGGCCAGGAAGCAGGAGTAGGTGGGTTGGAGAGCAGGGTGGGGGGAGAGAATAGGGGATTTTCAGAGGGGAAACTAGGAAAGGGGATAACATTTGAAATGTAAATAAAGAAAATATCTAATAAAAAATGATCTTTCCAACGTTTGGGAGAATTAGATATTCACTTGGCAAAAAAGCAGGATAGTGGATTCATGCCCTAAAATTTATACTAAATATCACTCAAATGGCTTATAAATTTAAATGTTTTAAATATGAAAAAATTAAACAGAACACCCCAGCATGCTAAAGGACAAAAATAATATAAATTTGATTAAGATAAAATGAGATATTTGCAATCAAAGAGCAAGTTCTACAAATGAGATGATAATCTATAAAACTAGCAAATAATTTAAGCAACACATGTTTGGTAAGAAAGCTATGTATTGTTGTTGTTATTTACAAATAGTAAGTGTCATTTAAAAATGTAAGTGACCTCTGATATTTGAGGAGGAGAGGTATCACTAGGACGTTCCAGAGATCTGGTACTGAGGTGGCTCCAGGGAGTCTATGGGGGTGACTCTATCTGAGACTTTTAGTAGTGGAGGATATGGAACCTGAAGTGGCCACCTCCTGTAGCCAGGCATGACTCTCAGTGGAGGGATTAAAAAGAGCAACCCAACCACAAAACCTTTGATCGAAACAAAATGTGTCCTGCTACACAATGTGCAGGGACAAAGATGGAGCAGAGACGGAGAGAATAAACAACCAATGACTGGCCCAAACTGAGACCCATCCCACGGGCAAAAACCAATCCCTGACACTATTAATGATACTCTTTCTGTGATGCTTGCAGGCAGGAGCCTAGCATAACTGTCCTCCTCTGAGAGGCTCCACTGAACAGCTGAGGGAAAGAGAGGCAGAGACCCACAGATAAAGATTATGTTAGATGGAACTCAGGGAGTACTGTGGAAAAGTTGGGAGAAGGACTGAGAGACCCTAAGAGGATAGGGACTCCACAGGAAGACCAACAAAGTCAACTAACCTGGACCCTGAGGGTTCCCAGAGATGGAACCACCAACCTAGGCCCTCCCAGAACATATGTGGCAGATGTGCCACTTGGTCTTCATGCTGGTTCCCCAACAACTGGAGCAGGGACTATCCATACATCTGTTCCCTCTCTGCGAACCCTGTTCCCCTAACTGGATTGCCTTGTGTGGCCTCAGTGGGAGAGGATGCTGTGCCTAGTCCTGCAGAGACTTGATGTGTATGTATGGGGGCAGGGGAGGTATGTTATCCAGGGGAGGTCCCTCTTCTTAGAGGTTCAGGTGGGGGGATATAAGGAGGAGCTGTTTGAAGGGATATTGGGAGAAGGGGGCTGATGTTGGAAGGTAAAGTGAATAAGTAAATAAATAATAACAAATGAAAACACAAGTGACACATTTAAAGGCACAGCGCTCACTTCATTTCCAATGAGAGAAATAAAAGGCAAACAACGCAAGTCTCTAGCGTCATGAGCCACTAGAGAGTTTCAAACTGAGGCGGCTGAGGAGGAAGACGAAGCCAACGATGACAAATGTTGGTCAGAAAGCAGAGAAACTGCACTGTCAGTGTAGAACATAAACTTTTATAATAATAACTTTATGAGGTTTAAACTTAAGCTAAAGTTTAAAGTCCATTAAAAAAATAACAGAAGCCTCTGGTAAAGTGTGTAAGTACAAGGACCTGAGTTTGAAGGTCAATGCTCACACAGAAAAAATACTGTATGCTAGCAGGCCCTGTCTATTACACTTGTAATTTGGGAGGTTAAAATCAGATACCTGGAACTCTCATGCTAGCTAGCAGAGGTAGTTAGCAAGCTTCTCTTATCAGTGAGAGTCTCTCTCTCTCTCTCTCTCTCTCTCTCTCTCTCTCTCTCTCTCTCTCTCTCTGTGTGTGTGTGTGTGTGTGTGTGTGTGTGTGAGAGAGAGAGAGAGAGAGAGAGAGAGAGAGAGAGAGAGAGAGAGAGAGATGGATAGTAGAGAAAGGCACCCACTATCATTCTCTGGCCTCTACAGCCTTGTGCATATATGTCCTCAGGCATTTGCTCTGCACACAAATATTCCAGGTTTTTGCATTTCAAACTAAATAATAAATAAAAATAAGCATATGACAGTTCCCTATTTTAGAAAGCTTTTGCAAATCCAATTTCAAATAGACATGATACACTTTTCTTTTCATTGTCGATCTCATGATCCTGCCTCACCCGAACTTCACCTGCTTGGATCTAACTTATTTTCTGTGCCATCCTTTGGCACCCACATTATCTTACCCTAAGCAGTACACACTTCTTGCTTTCTCCGGGGTTTGGACTGTATTTGTTGTGGCTTGCTTTCTGCTTTCTTGTTTTCATGGACCCACACCCACATTCCTCCTTGGGCCAGACAAGCTCTGCAGCTCTCTGAGCTACATCTTCAGATGCCATGCTTTCTTTCTGATTAATTTGTGATATACTTATGCACCTTATTAATCAGCTTTATCATGCATACACACACACACACACACACACACACACACACATCTCTGAAATAAAAGAACATTAAACTCTTAGTCTTAGAGTTTCCAGACTATAATCTGGCAGGCACAGTAGGTTTTCAACCTTTAATCGGGTCCAGAGCAAAGATTCTTGGTGTGTAGTGGACAAAGTGTCTCTGAGTGTGGATCAGGATGGAAACTCTGAAACCCCATTTTCCTCTTTATACCCAGTGACCCAGAGGCATCCCACTAGTCCCTGTCCCTTCAAGGTGCCATAATTTTTCTTGGTACAAGTTCAGATACCAAGCACGGAACGTGTCCTTTTGGGGGGATCCTTCAGACTCTAACTTCAGCTGAGAGTACCTCTGTACTTTTCATGTCCCTCAGGCCAGTCTTAGAGTTTTTTTTTTTTATCCATTTGCTCATTTATTCTCACCTCAACTACTTTTGCCTAGTTTAGATCCATTGACTGTTTACTGAGTTTATGTGAGATCAGGCAACCCCACCTTGAATGCTCAGGTGCCTTTTCTTGTGGACATTTATTTTAGGGCATAGCAGTTTCTTGGTTGCTGTCCATAAGAATTAATCCAGTGTCTGACAGTTGTCAATCATGTTTTTTTTTTTTTTTATCACCAAATGGAAAGTGCTTTATATTGTGTGTCTATGTATATGTGTGTATCTATACATATACACACATGTATATATACATATACATACATATGTATATACACACATATGTATATATACATATACTTATGTATATATACACATACACATACATGCATATATACATATACACATATATGCGTATATACATATATATATATGCATATATATTACATAGATATATTCACTTTAGCAGTCTGTTTCCAGTGTTGCAATTCATTGATAAGCAATAAAATGCAAAACAATAAAACAAAACAAAACAGCAGAAACCGTATAATGGGAAATTTCATAGACATCTTTTT